>NW_004955426.1:1265925-1307691 GCF_000276665.1 Chinchilla lanigera | reverse complement strand
TTTGTTCTCGCGTCCTGGCCTCCGGGATTGGGTGCGGCCTACCTGGCTCTGTGCGCGGTTTTCGGCTGGGAATCGCGGTGGTATGAGTCCGGCCCACACTGGGCCCCAGGAGCCCTGCCGCTCCCGGAGAACTGGCTGCCTGGGCGCAAGGCGCGGGGGCTATCGTTGTTTTTAGAGACAGGATCTCTGTCTGTTACAGGCTGGTCTTCGATTAGCTATGTGGCCTAGGCTGGCCTTGAACTCACTAGCTTACTATCTCAGCCTTTTAGATTGTTGGGATTACAGATACATACCACAACATATGGTTTAGATAAACTTTTGGAAGCAAAATTTCAACCCTTTTTAATTATTAGTTGTATAAACTTTATATGTTAGAGAACCAGTTAAATAAAAATGTTTACAAAAATGTAGAACAGTTAACAAAAATGTGGAAAAGTACTGAACTCATTTAAGAAACGTCGTTAGGAAAGAAAATGTTTCTTACTTTTCTTTATTGTAAAATGTGAAAGTTTTCTTAAAAACAATGATTTATATGTGAACTGGGTATTCTCAGGATGAAAATCACTTTCAGATCTCTGGCTTGTTTGTGCCTTATCTGTTTGGGGAAACTCAATTTCAGTATTCTTGTTAAGTACCACTTCATTCGATCTATTAGGCGAGCTTTGCGTTTTTTCAAGACATTTGCTTTATTCACATTTCTTTGTCTTTATCTTGCAAAGAGTCACTGATGGATTTCAAAAAATCAAAACAGTGTAGCTGCTATTATGGTAGAAATCGTTATATTTTGTTAAGTAAATTTTACTTCTCACCATGTTTTCTGGTTACTATGCGGAGAGGTATCTATTAGGAGTCACTAATTTCCTGCTAATCCATAGTGCATAGAGCAATATTTTATATATTAAGCAGAAGCAGTCAAGCTATCTGTTTTGGGAAGAGGGTATTGCTTAGGGTCCATGCCTTTCTGAGAGAGTTAAAGGACTTTGCCTCCCTGTGTGCTTTGGGGTTGGTCTTTCTTCTCTATGTTACTGTAAAGATGGAGAAGCCTTCTGGGGCCATACAATTTTCAATACATGTGCTTTCTTACACATTTGTAGCATTGTCTGACAGATTTTTTGTCTTTATTTGTAGTTGTACATTTAAACTGATATGTTGCTGCTTAAATGTTTGTCAACTGTGCCATGACTTTGAATTCCTGTGCCCGTGGCTTGATACATTCGATTCCATTCTCTTCCAACTGCTCCTGGCTCTATTTTTATTTTCTCAGCAAAGTGCAGTTTTCTTTGACTTTGTCATTTCGAATTAAGTCATTTTACAATTATGACAATTAGAAAGTCCCCAAACTTGGAATGATAATATTTTAAAATTTATACCCAAGTTTTATTAAATTTAAAAGAACAAGACAGCCTTCCCTAGCTATTTTGTTGAGCTAAATCATCTTTCCAGTTTTGTGCTGGAAGGAAAAATGATGATTCATTGACGTTGTTCATTTACTATCCTAGATTCAAGGCCATGGGATGTAGTGCCTCTGCAACAAAACAGGTTAAACTAGTTATACTGTGCACTACGGAAAAGCGATGATAGGATCCAGATCCTCACATTGTTAGAGGAAATCAATTTCATTATTTCAGCTTTCAAGGTAATTTGATGTAACAGATCCCATATTGCTTTATGATGGTACCAACTTTTAGTGCTTCTTCTTGTCAAATTTCACAATATCGCCATAATAAAATATAGAAATGCTATTGCTGCATACAATACCTATTCGGCCATTTCTACAATATAATGACTATTAGCTACATGGAACTGTGGCAGTGTGTATGTGGGTCAAAAGTTATTTCCAGTACTCTCTACAGTGGCATTCACAAATTGACGTATTTACTGAAATGTGACAATAAGATATGAATAGCTATATATTGTTCTGCTTCTAAATGTTGATAGTTATTTAAATGGGAGAAATATTTTAATAAATACCATATAATTATACTGAAATATTACTTAATTTTCAGGCAGTACAATTCATCAATATATATGGAGAGAGAAACAATTTTAATTCTCTCATCTGAATAGAACATTTCATCATTTTTAATATTCTACCATTGTATTCATCCTGAAACATATATTTAAAATAGACATTGTCATCTCCATTTTACACATAGAAAACAAGTGTCAGGATTACAGAGAATAGTATATCATGCACATAGCATAGTGTAGTATAACAGTATATTATAGTATAGTATAATATATAGTGCATAATATAGTATATACTGCCTAGTATATGTAATATTTTATACAATATTTATATATGCTTATGTAATTCTTACATACATAAATTAAAATGATGAAAATCTCCTGTGTAGTAAGTGCAGTATCTCTTCTAGATCCAAATACAGTGTTCATTAATTTTTACTTGGTACTAGAGCTGCCCCATACTGTATACCATAGGTAGCATTGCTACTAAAGAATTATAATTTGCCAAAAATACCATATAACAAAACAGCAACGTGGAGAATAGACATCATCAGTAGTAACTTTGGTGTCAATTCTGTTCTTTGCAAGACATCCTGGCATTGCTTGGCAACGAGTCTTACTTTGTGGTTCTCCCTGTCTCATTCATCAAACGCATGACTCTATCTGTGACCAGTGAATACAGAATGGAGTTATTTTCTGCTTCTGTTGCCTCCCCTTAGCCCCAAGGATTGCTTCATTATTCCAGCCTGTTGTTAGTCTTCTTGCCTGCCTCTGCTCAGCTCACTGAAGCCATTGGACGGGGATTCTCTCTGGGCTGTACAGACCACACTGTTTCGTGCAGCCGCAAGCCCTCTCACAGGAGGCAGACTGCTGACTTAGAGGACTGTTTTCCATTAGTCATTTGATATTTTGGTCTTCACTTTCCTTATGTGGAAAATGGAGTTACTTAAATCTCAAGAGCACGAGGTTATTTTTGAAACAGATTTAGATAACACATGTAAGAAGTTTGGAAATTATAAGATGAAATAATTTTAGCAAAGTAGCCCAGAATTGCTGAGCCTTATTGCTGACAATGCTGAAAATTCAAACATGATGTCAGTGGAAGGCGAATGCTCACCCAGGACTATTTTCAGGAGCTTTCACTGGATTTTCAGCTCCGCTGTGCCATCCTCACAGCTTGTTGGTATTCTCAAACTTGCATGGTTTATTTTTCACTTGTTCCTTCAACATTTATGCATTCATTTTTAGTAGACTTTTTCCACAGCCACCCTATGGCTCTGCATTATTAAAATGAATACCCAAGCCTTGTTTTCCCTAATTCTGCTCAGGAGTTGGGAGGGCTGCTGTATTAATCATGCTGAGAGACGTGAAGTGTCTTATGGGGGCAGAAATAGAGGGAACAAACCTTATCTCTTTAGTAGATAACTAGCCCCATGCCTCGTATAGGGAGTGGTGGAGGTAGATTTTGGATCTTGGTAGCAGTCACCCTGGAACCCACATGCTTCAGTCAACCAATGAGAAGGCCCTTCCTTGGTTCCGCCCTGCAGGGGGGTTCACGTGACAGCTACTGAGGGCTGCTTGAGGAGGGTGGTAATAGGATTGGATTCGTGTTACAGGACAAGCTCTCTGGCAATAGCATAAAGAAGAAATCGGAGGCAGTCAGTGTATGTTTCGCAAACCAATTAGGAGCTTATTGGAGTAGCTCCAGCAAGGAAAATTGCCACAGAATTAAATGCGATAAATGACAATGGAAATGGAAAGGTCAGATGAATTTAAAAGAAAACTTGAAGGGAAAATGGGCTGAATCTCCTTAAAGTAGATATAAAGGGCACGTGAGTGATTCCAGCATGACATATGTATGGGAGGAATGAGAACTGAAATGTACCCTTGTTTTGCCTTTTAGGCCATACTGTCCATTTATTTCTGTATTAGAAAAATAAAATACATATATGTTTGTTCATAGTATATATGTTTTTATATAATTTGTATATGCTTATGTAATATTTACATATGTAAATATAAATCTATGTTGTAGCAAGTAGAAGACCATTATGATATTCATTGTCTTTCACATACAATCTAATATTTCACAAATCAAAGAGGTCAGATACTATCGTATTTACTGTACGAAATTCATGAGAAGTACCGCCTCTAGGTATGGTATGAAAGCTGCTGTTTGTCTATCATTTTTTAAAAGGTTGAGCCAGATTGGGTGCGTGTAGGTTAACTCTCCTCTACCTGACCCCCTTTATTCCTCATCCCAGGAGCTACACACATACACTTTATCTCCTGCCCTCACTTGGACTTCTGATAGCAAGTATAGATAGGATATCTTACAGGCAGCATCATATTAATATTCCTCTAAACTCTCAAGTTTGGGAAATAAGCTACTGTTTGCAAGGGAGACAATATAATACAGGACATATATTTTATAAGATTAGTTATAATTGTAACCCAAACAATCATGTACCAGAGAGTGCAGGAAATCTGTCCACACAGTATAGACCAAGAAATCTAGCCAAGGGCCTGGATCCCTTAGAAATGTCCTGCATGAGTCCAGCTGAAGACCTAGAGCCCGTAACAGTGCCTCCCACGAATCCAACTGGAGGCCCAGAACCCGTAACAATATCTCATGCAGGCCTGTTTCACAGATCTGAACTGCAAAGGCCCGAAGGTCAGTGGTGGAATCTAGGAAGTCTGTGCCAGTGGAATGAAGGATCTGTGCTAGCAGGCTGAGGTATCTGCACTGGAGCCAGGAAGCATGCTCAGAAGAACCAGAGATCCTTCGAAAGGTACCACAGCCATCCTCAGCAACAGTGAGCTCCTCCGATGATCAGGACAGCTGTGTTCTATCAGGAAAGCCAATGCAACAAACTGCTTCAGGAGACTGAGCTCTGCACCTTCTTCTCCTCCTGAGCCAGGAAGCTCAGAGTAGGACCAGAGCTCCCCCAAAGTGAACTGAAGCTATTCCCAGTGCCAACAAGGTCCTGAGCTCCTCAGAGGATGAAAACAGCCAAGTTTATCAGGAAAGCCAGCATGACAAGAAAACCAACAGCTCCTTACAGCTTCTACCAGCTCCCAACAGCCTCCCTTCTTCTTCTTCAGTTCTGCCTCTTATGCTGCTGGCAACAGTCCCCAGGTAGACCTCCCACACTCAGCACCACACTTAGTTCAGCTGGGGGGTATTAGCTGACCATCAGTTGTCAATCCTCTACAGCTACTGTTAAAAAAATAATAATCCACTTAGTTAAACCATAGGAACTGATAGTTTCAGACTACAAAGTAGCAACTTGTTAGCTTCCACTATTAAGGAGGTAAATATAAAAAGTTATGAAATCTTAGTGCAGTAATGATTTCATGAGGATGATATATACATCCCCATATTAACAGGTAAAAGGGAGAGGACGTGGTTCTCTATTCCTCTTTGACTATTGCTAGTGGAAAATCTAATGGTGGAAATCCAAAGAAGTTCAAAACTGGGAAAACCCTGGCTTAAAGAAGTTGAAATAGGAGCTGATTTACATAAAACTTTAAGAATCTTGGGGACAGAGACTTAAGAGATTGAGTAAGCACATGTAAAGGTTGGAGGGACAGTCAGCAGAGGGCATGACAGAGGAAAGCACAGAGCACAGTGGAACTCTACCATAGTACTTGCACGACTCTCCTCAACCTCAAACCATTTTGTAGCCCATTTTGTGCTTTGTCTTGATATTTAATATAAATGCAATCCATGCACTGTCCTTCTTTCATCTTGATGCAGTTTGTAGGAGGGGGTTCTCCTCAAGACTTCATTTTACCCTTCTCTTTAAGGGTCTTGCTAGCAAAGTCAAACTGTGAACTGTGCGAAGCTTGATAGCCACTGCTCTGGTTTCCACTGTCAGTATAGGGGTTCATTTTGACTTCTGTTATTGGAAGGGGAATTTCTGCGAAGAATGTTAAAAACCATCCTTCTGTCTGTCTAATAATCACTCTGTTGTCTGACGTACAGTCTCTAGGATCACAGCCTCTCTCTGAAACTTGGATCCATGAAATCACCTCCTTCCCTGGGCATGTGCTTCACTAGTGAGCTGAATCCAGGTCAATAGGAAGCAAGCAAGCAAACAAAACTCCACACCAAGCAAAGGCACAGCTACAAAACCTTCCAACACATTATTCTTATGTGTACATACTATATATTTATTAGTCATTCACTGACTTTGAATTTACTATATTTAGGTGAGGGTCACAGGACTATTCTAGCTACCAAAAGCTCCAAACAGAAAGGATCTCGTAAGTGTTCCCAGAGGCTGTTACATCAGCATCCATCTTTGAGAAATTAATGCCCTCAAACTCACTCCACTACTTTAGTTCATATTATAAAGATTATATTTCAGCTTAATTGAAGTAATGTAGGATTTTTTTCTCTCCATCCAAAACACTGTGTACAGGACACTGTTTATAAGAAAGTCACTTAAAGAGACAAGTGACAGGAGTTTCATCTCACTGTGGCTAAAGCTTGTCTCTCAGCAGTAGCTTATGAAGGTAATTTAAACTTGAAGGCTCTCAGGTTCCAATGTAGAGAAGTAGAGATTGACAGTCTAAAGTCTCTGCATTGTATGTGAAGGTTTTTAAGTGACCGTGTTTTGGTAGTAACTTTATTTGCTCATAGAATACCACAGATCAGATTGTTAAAGGCCATTAAGATCTGACCCCAATTTATCTGTACACCATTTTGTTCTCTTTCAGAGAAATGTGCCCTGTGTATTTCCACACATACCCACCCCGTGGAACCCTAATTCACACTTCTCTTAGCATGTAGGATGCAAAGTGTGTGCAGTAGCTTTACCCAGACTACCCAGTGACCTGATATATGACTTTCTATACTTGATTTTATTTTGGGTAAAGTTTGGAAAAAAACATTTTAAACAAAAAAATTGAAAATTGTATTGAATGTTCCACCCCTGTTTAAAATAATCAATTTGGTTAATAGAACAGGATCTTTCAAAATTTTTTTTATTCAATATGTTTACCTATTTTATTTTCTACTGAAGCAATCTGCTGAAACTTAATCGTGGCTGTCTCTCTTGACTAAAAGTGGATGGACGTCCTAATAGTATATTATTAGATCTGTACTTTTTATTCTTTTCCCTGAAACTGTAGAATCCTACCACTTCTTCTGTCGTAACATTTTAGAACTATCGAGAGCTAAGAGTTTATTTCTCCAAACCTTTCATGTCACAGTGAGGAAATGAGGACGCTGCAGGACATGGTGACTCCAGGCTTTGACCTAAGTTTGTCACTCAATCATCGTGAGGAAAACACAGCGTCAGGCTGCCTGGAGCTCTGTACATTGTTTCTCCACGGGGCTTCTGCAGAGAATTTCAGTTTACTCTTTGCAATAGCAAGTGTCTTTTTAAAAGAGATCACAAACTCGCTTTCCAGTGCACATTTGGCTTCACTTTAAATTGTAGAATGATATACATTCATTCTCTGAGCACTATATAAAGAGCAATCTTGTAGATGTGAAATGAGGAAAGGTAATTAATAGCAAAGTCCTATGTAAATGCAGAGACAACAGTTACAGGGCCATTAACTTAGGTTAATGAATCATAAAAAAATATTAATTTGGGTTTTGGAATAAAAACATTGTCTTTATCATATTTTATTGACAATTTTGTTAAGGGTTATGAATTGAGGTTTAAATATGTGGTTTAAGAAAAAGTAATGCTAGGAGCAGATGAAACATTTATTTTCTAGTGCTGTTTGAAAAGTAGCATACGTAATGCTGAGAATGATTAAAATTCTTCTGGTAAAATTTCTATCATTTCACTGGAATTGACATTTTGGGTGGACACTTGATAATCCATTTAATGCTCTGCTTTATAAAGAATATGAGAATATAATATAAGTCTTCACTGCGTGCCTCTGGATTTCTAAGTAAAGGTTAGGACATGTTAGAAACTCGTTAAAGTTTCTTAGGTACAGGACAGACTGGCATGCAGACTGAACTACGAGAAAACACAGAAAATGTTACAAATCAATGCACAATTGACTGGCAGAGAAGTGATGTGGAAAATGTGATTTACATTGTGTTTTGGGGCTATGTATTTTGTTCCAAGAAATTTGCTAATCATCCTCATTTAATGATTGTGTTTTCCACACATTTAGTTTGTAAATTCCAATCCATTTTCTTCCTCATTCATAATTTCTTATTCCTGTCATACTTTAAGTGACAGGATTTTGCTTGTTTTATTTTGGTTTTTAATCTTATATAAACAATAAACCATATGACAACATAGGAAGCCTGTTGCTCTGGTTATGTGTTTAAGTTCCCTCCAAGAGAGAGGACCCTTTGTCTTAACTGCGCTTTGACAGCTCCTGGCACATTGGGCACTCACTTCTTTCCATGCAAATTCCTCAGTGTCTGTTCAGGAACCGCGGGTTTCTGGGATGCTGTTGAGAAATGGTAGACCCTTCAAGAGGCCTGGCCTTCCTGGGGGTTGTCCAGTCTTTGGAAGCACAACCTTGAGGGACACAGTGAGACCCCAGCCCCTTCCACTCCTCTTGGTTTTGCTCTGACCCGTGCTCCTGCTATGTGTGATGTCCTGCCTCCCCACACACCCACCAGGAACAGATTTGACTGATCATAAACTGAATCACACAAAACTTGGAGCCAGAACACAGCTCTGCTCTTTGTAAGTTGATAATCTTAGATGTTTGTTACAGTGAGGGAAAACTGACCAACATTCTGACATTGAGTATACACTGTCTCCTTTTACATTCTCCTCCTATAGTTCATAAAATGTGCTATGATTTGTGGATCACCAAATATGTGGCATCTTTATAAGCACAGCTAAAGATTTTTGAAAAAGAAATTTTAAAAGGATCCTCTTTTATTCCCTCTGAATTTCACAGAGAAATGGTCTTCCAGCACACACTGGATGGGATCCTTTTATTTTGAATGCATTCACTATGCAGAGCAGTCATTCTCCCATGTTTATGAGTCTGTCCAGACGTTATTGGTAGAATTTGCAAATGGTTCTAAGTGAACTGTGTTTGATCATCTATGAAATATTGCATGTTAATCTGCCAGGGCGCTCCTCAGCACCCAGGCCTGGCTCTGTCACCTTGATTCTATATCTGCCGACTTCTTCTATTCCCCAAGAACAATAGAAAAGCCTAAGGCTTCAGACCCAGAGGACTCCTTCAGTATAAATGCCTGAGCGTCTACTACTAAATGCAGTATAGAACGGCATGATGTTAAACCAATTGTAGTCTCCATACCTGTTTTCTGTAAAAACCCAAGGTAATTAAAATCCCATGTTACCTTGTGCAGTGACTAAATGGCAGGAAGTTACAGGTAGGCCACTTGCTGTTCCCAGTTACCTGGGGGAGAACAAGCTGGCACTTACCTGCACAGGAGAGCAGCGTGCTGTTCCAGGCATCTCCTAGGTAGACAGCATGTCTGTTTCTTACTTTACTGTGATAATTGCTTCAAGCGGTGACCATCGGAGCACTGCTGAGAAGAATTAACCCTTTCCTAATAGGTTAGGAGTTTTCTAACAGGTAATTAGTAAACTCACAGGTAGCTGGCAGCCTTTACCTTTCTGACAGTTGTAAACCAATTCATTGTAAGGAGTTACACATAGGATTATGACATGTATCTATGTGGCAAGGCCAGTGATAATTACATTGTGATACATGACTCTAATTAAGATTATTGTTTAGTTCTAAAATACGTTGGTTTAGACAAAGAATTAGTATTTATACTTTCTGTCGCATGTATCATCCCTTCATTAACTTTCCCTGTTGGAAACGGCAGGACAGGGTTTTGTTCCTCAGGAGCAGGATTGCTTAGAGTCCTTAACCAAGTTCAGGATAGAAGCCCTGGGACCAAGTAGCAAAATGAAGTCTGTGTGAGAAAGAGAAAGTCACCCTGAAAAGGAGGACTTGTGTCAGGAAAGATAAAAGCTTTTGATCTATATTTTAAAAAGGAAATCTGTTATTAAATTCAGAAGCTCTTAATCTCAAGCTTAATTGATTCATTTGCATTATTCTGGAGCTCCGAGTATGGACTTGGTCCCATTCTGTCAGAATTCATCTTCGTGTTGATTCTACACAGTTGTGTGCTCCGTCCTCCGTGAAGTGCTTTCTCTGAGGGGTGATACTTTTCTCAGGTTTTCCTCTTGCCTTTCTGCTGTTTCTTCTGTTGCCTTGGCCACTTCCTCTTCTCCACCTGGGCTCTGTCTGTGTTGTCTTCCTCTGCAGCCACCATGCTAGGCTGTGCCCTTCTTCGGTCCTGATTTCCTGGATGATTTCTCTGTTGAACTTCCATGTCTGTTGTCACTCTTCTCCTATGCCTTTCCCTGGCGGAGCTCCAGTACTCTAATTCTCTTCAGTGCATATTCTACTTTAGTGTGGGATTTCTCTGCTGTGAGAACCTTCACAGATCTTGCTGTTGTTTTAGGGAACCATTGACATACATGCCAGATAAGCTTACCTTGTGGGGAACTCACCTATGCGTTGTGGGATATTTAGCGGCAGCATCCCTACACTCTACCCACTACATACCTGTTACGTCCTACTCCCACCATTACTTTTCACAACCAAAAAGTCTCCATTCAGCGCCACAGGTTCGTGATGGGACAACAGGCAAAATCTTTCTGTTTGGAAACCTCTGCTCCTTTTACCCCGAGCCTATGTTTCTCAACTATTTAACCCATGCTGTGACCCAACGAAATTGCTTCATGCCACTCAACCGTGCTTCTCTCAGTTTTTCTTCTCTGGCCATCTCATTGCTTCATAGAATATCATGCTCTTTACCCCTTAGACTTTGCTTGGGCTGCCCCCATTCTGTGGATCCTTCTCTTTCACTTCCCACACTACTCCGTAGGTAGGTCCTGTGTTTCTTCATTGCAATTCCAATAAGACTTTCTCCACAAAAGGAGAGAAAAGCATTCACTAATTTTCCAGAATCAATAGTGTACTTGAATTTTATACTTGAAGATCCAGTAACTGTGGTTTAGAACATTCACCAGCATTTTATAATCAATGAGTGTGGAGTGCAGTTGTTTTTTGTTTCTGTCTCTTGCTTGAAGGTGTGGATCTAGTCTGGCTTGTTCATTACTGTTTCTCTAGGGGCCAGCCCAATATGTGTGATAAAAGGTGACACTGAAATACATGGCAAATGCTTGAGTTTTTAAAAATTATTGTACTGAGAGACACACTGTGATAAATCCTCCTGCAGAATACTGGCCCCTGCACACTAATTTGATCATTCTTGCTACTTTGGGAAGCAACTTTAGATGTACCCTTTCATATCCTTACAAGGTGAATGCCCCTCCTAAGTACCATCCAACAGAGAAGCAGGCCCATGGCAATATGAAGGTGTTTCCCCACTCACTTGCTCACCAGATTTGGCACCATGTGGCTTCTGGCTCTTCCCCAAAATCAAAATGACCTTTACAGGTAAATGTTTTGAATCAGCTCAGGACATCAAGGCAGCCACAACCCCACAACTAAAGACATTCACAAGAACAACCTTCCAGAACTATTTCAGGAAGTGGCAAGAAAGATGACATCATGTTCAAATCAAAGATTGGGGTGTTTTGAAGGAGATTAATTACCTTTTTACTGCAATAAGTTTTTAAAATTTTTATTTTTTATTTTAAGAAATAAAAAGGAAAACATACTAGCAAACAGACATCCATTTACAAAATAGCATAAGAACAATACAAACAAAACTGAGTTACAGACAAAGTTGTAGGAAATTAACTACTAATTTCTATTGGTTTATTGAAAAAAAACAGTTAATGTTTAATTGGTCAATCTCGCATACCTATATCTGGTAATCTGAGCAACTACTTTGAAGATAACAATAAGTAATACAACAACCATTATTGATTTCCTATCATCTTGTTTTGAAATTCTGTATCATTTATATATTTTTTGTGTTGTTTTGTTTTTGTCTTTTTTTGTTATTTTGCTTTTGTTCTTTTCTCTTTAAAATAAAAAAGTGAAAAAAAAAAGTTTTTAAAATTTACATTTTCATGATAGATGTTAATCACACCTTGTGACTACCATTAGCTGTCACTAGTGGGATTACACTATTAGCTTCACTTCAACAAATCAAGTGTAGAGCTCTGTCTGTGGTGTATTTAAGGAAATCATATGTGAGAGGCTTGAACATACTTACATTGTGAGGGTAGGAAAACAAAGGAACTAATGAAATAATGCAGTTGATGACTCCTAACAAGCCAATGATTTGAAAAGCTTTGCATTATGGTTAAAGTTATTAACATTTGAGAGGATGTGATTCAGCCTGGATAATAGTTCCTGGGATTTTTTTGTTCTACAGTTTCAGACATGACCGCTGATAATATCGTCTAGCAGTAGTGCCCAAAAGATAGTATAAAACTGAGGCTTCAATCAGTTATAATATACTAATTCTGATATCAATGGTCAGCGCCATTAATTTTATCAATATGTTCCCAGCAGTCTGGGCTTAGCAAGAGGCTGGTCCATACTAAGGAATCAGTGATGACTATCCAAATGGATAAAGTATCTACGGTGCCTCTTTTCCTTTATGTTACTGGTCATTCTGTGTTGCTCCGTTCGGGTGGATCATCTTTGTACTCAACGACAGTGGCTGGAAGCCTCACTGGCTGGTTCATGACCACATCTCACCAATCACAGTGATCGGCTTATGGAGGAGCATGATTCCAGGGGCGACCAACAGAATCTCCCATGGGTTAACAGAAATTCTAAGAAACCAAAGTGCCTCTCTTCCTCTGGGATCTCAGATTTGAGAATGATGCAATCCTAGAGTCAGTGGCGTCTCTCTTGTCACTATGTAAAATATGCCGGTCTGTCAGTGTGGCCAAGCAGAGGCAACTTGAAAAAAGAAACGTCAGTGAAGGATGAAGGCAGCCAGGACTACATACATCTGTGCCTTGTTCTTGGAGCCAACTGTGCCAAAAATTTGAATGCTCTGGACTTTTTCTTTGTATGAGTTGCAGATTCCACTGTTTTTCCTTAAGATGCTCCATAATTTTCTGTGGTTTCAATGTAATACTCTAATGTTTGTTACTCACCACAACACAAATGTTAACCTTAACTATTTGATAATGTGCATAGTTTGCATGATCTTAGCTAGATTAATTTGTTGTTTAGGTGAAGTGGTTCACATTAAACTCATTTTACACCTCATATGGTCAGTAGTGCTAGAGGGCTTTAGCAATACTTAATTTCCTAATCAAGGCTAATGATTATTGGAGCATTAACTAAGCTTCTGTATTCTGGTTGTCATCCATCAAAGCCTCCACCATCAGCACTGTGATCACCTACACTGTTCAGGCAAAGATTTCTTGTGCGGAGTTTTATTAGAAATGTTGGCTCAGCAGATCCAGAACTATGGGAACTCTATTAATGTAAAATACAGCCTGAAGTTCTTAAGTTACCTTCAGAAAACCTAAATCCTCCTGGTACATATTGGATGTGTTGAACTGCACAATCTGACTAGTCAATAAGAGTACATTTCTATAAGAGGTAATTACCAGTGGTATACAGTAGGTTGATCACGTTAGTTTTGTAAAGTACTTGTCTAGATTATCATCTTGATAATGAAGTGAATTCTGACATTAAATACTCTCTTCATGGTCAATACCAGCTAATGTTTAACTGCTTATTTTCTGAGCAGTTTCTTATATGTGAGATTCACCTGTGGTTTGTGGGAATGAATGTTTTTCCTGCTATTAAGAACAAGCTTCTCTATTTCTTTTTAGTCTACTACCTATTTATGGAACATTGGCTAAAATGTTTTGACAGGGTGGAAATTAAGGACAACATGCATTTCTAACATAAACAAGACCCCTGCAGGGTTCTGCTTGATGGAACCTGGATCACATTCACTTGACATTTGCCACAAAGCTGGGCATTTTGTTGGAAGAGTCAGTGATGATATTGGATGAACACCAATGAAATCTAGGAATTTGTACAGAAACTACGTGTTCCTCTGAGCGTAGTTTACTCATAATGTTCCATGCCATATTTTGAGCAGCAGTGGCTGAAACAAAGATATACAGATAAATATTTAGACAGATACGTAAATGATAGACAGATAGATTGGATGTATATTCTTTTAGAATTCATATTTAGTGAACTGAGGAATATTTAATACACAGTAGAAAGTTTTGATGGTTTACATAGTAAAATTTTCTCAGGGTCACGCAAGATTTGAAGGACTAACAAATGCAAATTCCAGGATAAAAGCAGGAAAAATACGAAGGGATAAAAATTGGAGAGGAGTAGGCTTTTGTATGAAATGATGATACAAAATGAAATTCTGAGAGGAACAAGAACTGGCCCTATCGTGTCCCTCTCTTGCCACCTTTTGCTTTATCTCCCTCCCACTACAATACCTGGCAAATGTTATTTTCTCCTACTTCTATTCAAACTGTCTTCTCTTGCATGAACTATATATAGACACATCTCTTCTGACAGGCCCAAAGGCTCTTTGAAAGAAAGTGTAACAAAGCTAAAACACTGGCTAGGTGGGTGCCTTGTCAGGCAAATTTCTGTGTTACTTGAGTTCTGTGACTTTCTATTGGTATATTTTCCATAACGTTTGATGGTTACAACAGCCATCAAAGTCCTTTCTCTCTTGTCAGGCCAACCATCGCAAGCATACAGTAACAATAAAATTAAGAGAAAAAAAGGACATATAAACTAACTACCATTAGCAAGACTATACTTTAGATACAAAGGTTATGTTGATTTATGTTAATAAATCATCTGTATCTTAGTTGTAGATTTACAGCTATGAATAAATGATGGTAAAAAGTAGCCAAATGTTGGCCCACACTAATAAGAAAGGGAGGGACTTCATTTTGGCAGTTATGTGGGATTTTTCTACCCTCTTCCACCAGGGTTGGTTAGCAGTGAGTAGCAGCCATTTTGTGGGCATAGCAGCCATTTTGTGGGTGTGGCCTCATATCTGGTTGACCAAATCTGTTTCTAGAATCCTAGGTCGGAGAGTGATCTGATTTTAGAGAGGGCCAGCAGATCACATATTGCCCCTACCCTAAAACCAAAACAAAGTAAAACAAAACAAAAAAATGATTAAGTAGGAAAGGACGTTGATGATTAAGTAGAAAAGGACTCTATTTAGTCATACTGGACAACAGAGGGAATGACATCCTCAGCCCTGTCTTCAGGGACCTAATAAAAGCTTTGTATTTAAACAATGAGGAGAAACAAAAGCCAGTAGTGAACAGTTTGCAGTGGTTAAACAGCCTTGGTCAAACTGCGGTCTGGTTGATCATTATATGTGATTAAGAAAACAGTGATGTTGCTTGGGGATAGTTTGCCTCTTGTCCCAGAGTGTTTATCAGTCAGAATTGTTCTTCCTGTAGTCCAGTGTGGCTGGAGAGAGGAATGGCTCAGAAAAAAGCACTAGTCAGAAAGGGAAGATGGAATTAGTTCCTTCAGGTTTAGGGCAGTGACTGTACACTTCTACACATTCTGTGGGGGTCTGAAAAAGGACCTTGTAAAAGCTGGCAGTTGGCAATCTGTTGATTTTGATGTCCCTGAAAATACTGATGAAAATATTGATGATATCATACATTTATCTTGGTGCTGCCAGCCTTGAAGGTGAAGATTACTAGCTTTGGAAGAATATTCCCCAAATGACTAACAGGTCTGCATGTAGAGGTGAGTGGAAATCTGACCCAGAGTTTAAAGTATCAAAGGAAAGAGATGCAAAACAAAGAGAGAGATGCCAACTTTTATCCTACTGTTAGTTACGTATTAGATATCTGCAGGCCCACCTGAAGAGTCTGTGCTGTTCACCTCTGACTCCCTGTTATATACTGGCTACATGTTCCTTTACCTCATTCATTTGGTTCACATTTCTAGTATGAAAATAGCATATCAAATGTCTTTTATATTGTTTTAGTAAATGCTTATATTTTCTTCAGTTCTCTGTCTTTCAAAGTAGTAGGAACTGAGAGATGGAGGAAGGAGGAAAGGTGGAAAAGGGAAAGGGAAGAAAAAAGAAAGAAGATGTTTTATGTGTGTGCACCAACTCCCCATGAGGAAAGTAATCATTATGCACTGAAAACATGTACTAATAAAAATAAAAATAAAATAAACAAATAAAGAGTTCCACCTGCAGTCTTACTTTTGTGTTGCCTCAGAAATTCTGCCTGCCTTCTGGAGCTTATAAAACCCTTAATGGCCCATGTCATATCAAACAGGCTGTCTCTCAAACTTATCATAATTTTTGAAAACTGATGGATTGTTTTATTAAGAAGAAAATCCGTGTAAATTGTTTACTTGGAGATCTACTGATCTGACTGATTTAGGATTCAAAAACTATTCAGAAGATTCAACATCTAGACTAACCAAATTACATAGTTACTTAAAAGACAGAAATGGCACTGCTTCCATTCATAATTTATGGATGATTTTTTCTGGTAATTACATACTTGTATTTCCTGTATCTCTGTGAATAAATATGGTTTTCTTTTTTAATGAGGATGAGCATATCCAGATCTAGTCAATATTGTTTAAATCGAATTGATCTTCCCTAAATCTTAAATTCACTGAGACATAACTATGGTATGGAATAGATGCTCTAGTACAAATTACAACCCTTATTTCTATGTCTATACTCAAGACACTCCAGGCAACTCTTATGTCACCCCAGTGTAGGTTTCCAGCTACTCAAGTGACATAGCCTCAAGCTACCATTTCTAGTTTTTATTTTCACTTTTGTTATTTCATTTTCTCTTTTATCTGAAGTTATGAATAAAGATCTGATAAGGTGTCACTTGACTTTTTTAGGTAATAATTAGTGAACTGCTAACATTGAATGAGTAAGTCAGCATGGTCATGACTCAGATGCTTAATGGTTTGGGCCCGAGGCCATTTCAGAACTTCCAAAACAATAAAACACAGCCTTCAGGGAAGATTTTAAAACATGAGAAAAGGAATATTAAATTCCCAAAAGAAAGCAACAACATCAAGTGAATTTTAACTCACAAAATTGAAAGCAACTCTATAATTATTTTGTACAATTTGAAGTAAGACTTCATTCAAAGGAAGAAGCTTTAAAAAAAAACAACAAAGACTGCAGAAGCCACAAACATGCATTAATAATGCAGTGACATTTATATCTCTATCTTTATCCATATAGCAAGAAATAGATCTATAAGCAGATTGAGATACTAGAGAGATAAAAGCAAGCATCAAAAAACCATCCAGAAGAACTTTCCAGTGCTTTCCAGTACTTTCTAGTATTTTCCAGAACTTTCCAGTACTTCCTAGTACTTTCCAGGAACATCTGCAGACCTCAAAGGGAGAGAATCTTATTTCTGTGAAACTGACTGACTAGATGTTCTAGTACTTTCTGAGTACCAGAAGTACTTCTCCTCTGCTCTTCTCTTTCTGGGTGCAGCAATCACCCATGTGTAAAATTCACAAGCTCGAGTCTCTAGAAAATTCAGGAGTAATGTGTTCTCAAAACCTGGATTTCTTCTTGTAGAACCTGTGAATATTGAAGTGATCAACTAAAGCGTTGGAACAGATTTGGCCACCTTTCTTGGCAAGTTTGTGGACTAGCAGTCAGTTTCACAGAAATAAGATTCTCTCCCTTTGAGATGTGCAGATGTTCATTTACTTTCCATTATGAGAGTTAAGAATCTCCCATGCTTGCCTTCTTTTGTACAATACAGAACCAGGCCAGGCAACAAACTTACGATGCCAGAAGAGAACAATTCTTATGATGAGACACAATTAGTTCTGTCTTGCAATTGCATTACACTGCACTTTTATTTTTACCCAGACATATTCCTCCATTTTAGTCTGAAAAATTGTTCATTTTGTGATTTCTGACTGCTAAAACAATCCTACCCATGAAAACTGTAAACTTGCTCTCTGAAGAGTACATTGACCTTTCTAGTGAAAACATTTTTTTCTCTTTGTCTCTGTCTTTGTCTTTCTTGTTGAAATGATTATTCCTTGGGGCTGATGAAAGGCTCATGAGTTGGGATGGCCCTTCTTCCAGTAAGTTGTAAATGCACCCTGTCGTGTACAGCGTAGCCAGGCTAAGGAGGTTTGGATATTAGTTCCTAATTCTCTCATCCTGCACATGCTTGGTAGCGTGTGAACTGAGCAACCACACCTGGAAACTACACTTCCATTGCAGGCTTCCATCTGTATGCAAACCCTTACCTTCCGAACCTTAGGTTTGCAACTTATATCTCATCCTTCTTTTTCATGCTTTCAGAACGTATTCTCAGCTTGACTAGTAAATTTATTAATCAAATAGTTATTTCCTGCAATTCCACTGGAGAGCTAAAATCGTTGAAAATCATGTTGTTTTGTTTATAAAATGTCCTATTCCTCATTGGTGATAGTGCAAGAAAAAATGTGATGCATTTTGTTTCAGCTGTCACATTTTACACAAGACCCTTGTGATGTAAGAGGGTCACCTGTGTGGTTCATTTGAAAGAACAAAACCAAGAAAGGATAGGATGAGGGGCTTAACTGCCCTTTGTTTTAAACTTTTAATAATAATAATAATAAAAAGAGTCTTCATTCTGAGCTACATTCCCCAGCACTCTTCCCTACCTTTTAACTTTTGAGACCAAGTCTGGCTGAGTTATCCAAGTGGAACTTGAACTTGTGATACTCCTGCCTGAGCCTTCCAAATGCTATGATTATGGATCTGCACTACTGTGCCTGACTGTCCCATATCTTGTCACTCAGCTGATCCCTAAATGCACATCTTACTCTGTTCTCAGTTCTGTATCAGTGCTAAAACAAGAAGAGGAAACTGATATCATTCATTCACTGTAAGAAGTTATATAAATCCATCATTCTGGAATGTTAAAACTACCAAGAAGTAGGCTTTCTTGAATGTAATATCCCAGATAGCACTGAACTGTAAAATGAAATTACAGCCCTTGAAAAGAGAGGAAACCCTTCTATCACTTAGTCTATTTTCTTTTCAAGTGAAATATCTTAAGACAGTAACGTTGTGTTTGTGAAAATACAGGAAGAGGGGCTGGGGATTTAGCTCAGTGGCACAGCACCTGCATGGCAAGTGCAAGGTCGTGAGTTCAATTCCAGGTACCGGGAAAAAAAAAGTACAGGAAGAATTACACACGTCTCAGAAGTTCTGCTTTTCATTAAGTAACCTGCTGTCTGCTAGAACCGAGTGCCACTCATAACAACACGTATGCATGGGCACTATAGCGCTTTGCTGTGGTTATCCCTGTCGTGAAGCAGCCGGCTGGTATACCTTCCTCACGTTCCCACAGCACTGAGACGTGGATTCACAGACAGATTTCCCAAGCAGCCCCTAGACTCACGTGAGTCTCACCAGTGAGCTCTGGACAGAATCAGTCGCACACAGGAACTGGTGATTTATAAACCCAAAGGTGATTTTAGGTATTTATAGGAAATTTGTTTTTTCAGTTCAACTTAGTGCTTTCCACCCAGAAGGGACCAACATCTTGAGTACCAGAAACCAGAATGACACCAAATATAAAACTGTCACTGATGTTTCATCCTTAGGAGTCACTCCGTTCACCCGGATTCCCTCTTCATGGCCGTGATTTCACAGTGCAGTTAATTTGCTTTCATTCTGAAATTACCTACTTAATCCTGCAGTGAGGAATGACTTCGTATCTCATTCCCAGTGCACGATCTCTTGGAACACATTATTCCGTGGTGCACAGCATAATAAACCTTCCGTTCCGGACGTCCTTGGTAAAGAATCCAAGAGGTGGTGAAGAGGAAACCTTCTGAGCTGACCCTAATACTTGTACAGAAACAATGCCAGCACATGGGCGATCCCAGACATAGACTTGCTAAATTCTTTTCATGCTTTCTGGAGTTTATTTTATAACATTTCAATTACCTTAACTTAAAAAAAAAGTCTGCTTAATACAGTCAACCCTGAAAACGTTATTTTTCTCAAAGTATAGCACAGATGTGATCTTTTCATAAAACACTATTTTGATAATAACATGGTATGTGCATAAGTATTTGATATATGTATATGACATTTTGCTAAAGGTTTCAGTGTTACCAGCCAATTTATACTAATATAGAATAACATTTTAATTAGCAGCTTCAATTGAGACATTCAGATATGAATGAATTTCAAAAATAAACCTTTAAAATTAATTGACTCCTCTGTAGCTCTGAGATATGTTGGCAAGAAGTGGAGTTTGAAGATGGAGTAGCATCTGGTCCTGAGATGGTTTCTGCCCTCACAGAGATACGCAACCACGGTGTGTTGCCAGTCAAACCACTCTACCAACCTGATAATTTGTTCTACAACTAATATAATTCACAGACACCATAATTTGTATTTCTTATTGCTGTTAGCTATGAATATGGTAGTAGCATAGAATATCTTTAAATATTCTTGTCTTACATATTGACTGTCTTTTATTATAATTATTTTCCTAGATCAAATTATGACCTCATCTTTGATGGCTTTCTCAGCCATAAACATTGATATATACAAGCTGTGATTTGAATAAGTACATTTTAAGCCTATGGAAAGCTTAACATTTAAAAATTCTTTTTCTAAAAATTGGAATGTAGTAGTTTAGGGTGTCAGTTGAAGAGGCAGACTTTTTACACACATATATTTTAATTCAAGATGTTAGGACAACATCATAATTTAATGGTTTTCTTCGGTGCTGTTGTAAAGAAAAAAGCTGCCATCCAGGAGTAAATAGCTTTTCTTCCAAGAATGTCTACATCCTACTCGCAAACCACCTCAATAATTATATAACTCTGTTATTGGCCAGAGTATGTATTGAATGGCCACATTAAAATGTTTGCATATAGAAAGGGTAATTAAAGTTCATAGTTAAATATATGCTTTCTAATGAAAAACTGGGTTTTCATCTCACTATAGATTAATTCATAGGCAAGTGTAGAACATAAAGATAAGTTAATTTTTGTTAAAAATTTTTATTTTAGTCTTTATGTGAGCCCATTTTTCCCCCAGGGCACAACCAGGGAAGACCCTCTGGGTGCTGGTTTTGATTCTTGCTTTCCTTACACTCAGCCTACGGTCGTTTTTGTAAAATAAAAATATCAAAATGAGCTAGGAACCAGAGGGTGCCTTCCTCATTCCTATTATTCCCTTGTATTTGTAATTTAATGCTGTCCTGGTCTGGACGTCATGCTCTGAAACTTTCCTTCTCAAGTGGAGTGCAGACTGCGGAGATATTAGCTCTTTTATTTGTTTACTGGTGGATTCATTTAAACAGTTCTCTACAAATTGTGCTTATTCCTTGTGAACAAATTAAAAATAAAGGCTTTAATTTGTTTTCTTATTGTCTGCATCAATTAGAAGGACTTCCTGTTCACTCTGACCATTTATTTAGGCCTCCACAAAGTAGTAGGAAAGCAAAAAATCACGTACTTTGATCTCAGAATGAGAAATGTGAGTATCTCTTTTATTTGGTCTTTCCAATCAAAAAGAAATGATTTCAATTCTTTTGCAATCATTTCTTTTTGATTGGAAAGACCGTAAAGCCTGAAAGAGTTAATTTAATCTAGGAGATATGGTAGACATTGAGAATTGATAGGAAAGCACTCATAGGTAAAGGATAACTGGGATATGGGAAAAGAGAAGGGAAAGAAGGAGAAAGTTTGTATATATGTATATGCAGGATAGTTAACATGGGTGTTCTACTGTCCTGTATTTCCTTGCTGAAAGAAACTGTCAGTGAGGCATTGGTTAATTAGCTTTGTATGTCTATATGTGTTTTCATGAGAAACTACATTGAAGATATCAATATGTAATACAATAAGCATTGTTAATTCCCTACCACTCTGTCTGTAACTCTGTAATGTCTGTACTGATCCTATGCTATTTTGTAAAATGTTGTCGGTCTGTTAGTATTTTCCTCCTTTTATTTCTAAAATCAAAAAAATAAAATACAATAAAATAAATGAGCAAAAAAAAAAAAAGAAATGATTGCATTTTGAGGTAGGAAGTATCTCTTTCCAATTTTAGTATCCAGAATGACTGGCTTTTTCAGTGGCCTCACAAAGGTGTGACTTCCCATCAGATTTAGATGTGTGGTTCTTTGCAGTGCTCCTATCTATATATTTTCAATATTGTTTTTACAGTAATTTGCTTTAATTAGGTTTTGAGAAAAACACTTTTGAGAAATATACACTACTGAAGAGACCACATGAAAGAAAACCATAAGACTTACAAAAGTTGATGTTTCAAAATATTCATAGGAGTCAAGCCCTCAACAGTTGGTGCCTCCTTTAGCGAATGAGGGAACTGCTTTTCTAAACGATTCGGTTACTGAGAAGATGAAGACTGTAGTTTTACTCCACCTCTTTTTCAAGGCTAACTTCTTCACAATTTACTCCTCTTCCTGATCCTTAGTTACTGTCTCTAGAAAATGTCATCTCTGAGATTCCTTCCCAGTAGCATCATCCAATTGATGTGGTAAAACAGAGAACTTCCTTACGTTTGTCTTTACTCTTTCCAAGGGGAGAGGCTTGCGTGTGTATCTGTTTCTTATAATTTAGTCAGTCTTTTTTTAAAAAAATTTGTTGATTTCCCAAGAACTTTTTAAACTTTGGGCTTAGTATAAACAAAAATAGACAATCATATATTCACATTTCTTTCCCCTCAGATGTCTTCTTTTTTGAAAAACTTTACTGATATTTTTCCATGATTCTCCTGATTTTATGTTGCATGACAAATGTTATTACTGTTTGAGTAATCCTTGAATAATTCCAGTTTACTAGTTGAGTACCCATTTTCAGGTAATCAGTTACTTTTCCAACTCTTTTTGACACTCTTCTTTAAAATATTTTGTTATTTTTTCTCAGTTATTTAAATTAAATTTTGCTTTTATTAACATTGATATTACATAAACTTGTGCAATTTTATTATCACTTGGATAATTTTATGCCACCTAACGATGGCATTTTAATGTTTAATATATCAATTTGTGATACAAATTAGATAAACTTTAAAATATACAATTTTCCTAAGGGTTTTAGAAGAAAAACTGAAGCACTGTAATTATCACCATCTTCTCTTTCCTAATTTGGGTTTTATTCCCTAAAAGTCTATGTGAGTCTCATGACCTAAGTCTCCCCTTTGTGTATCACCCATTTTCTATATATATACAAATATTTCCAAATTGTTTGCTAGATTGCAGCCTTCTCTAATGGCTCATATTCTAAACTCTCTGCTGATCATTTCCAACAGGGTATCTTCTCTTTCAAACTTGGTCCTCACATGCAAAGTGATATCATTAATGTAACTGTTCCTGAAATCCGGTACTGTTCCTCCTTCAAGTGTGATTGTACTTTTCCTCCTCGATTTCAGGCAAATTAAAAACTTTTGACTGCTTTTTTACTTACACAGTTCTTATGCCATAGGAATGCATTACTAGGCCTTCTACAAGCAGAATATTCTTCTATTTTTCTTACCGGGAGTCGAACTCATGACCTCAGGCTTGAAAGGGAAGTGCTTATGCTGCTGAGCTATATCCCCAGCCCAAGTAGAATACCCTTATTCTCAGGGAATGTCCCATGGTTGGAGCCTCATGCACAGCCCTGTCAGCTCAGGCAGCAGCACCTTCTCTGTCAGCACAGACCTCATCAGAGTACAGCTGCCTCTTAAAGTTTGGCCAGACTACATTTCCTTATGTGCAAGTTGTCAGACACGTCTCATCAGCATGAAACTCTTCAGCGTTCTCCCATTGCCAGTCCAATAAAATATCACAATAGACAGCTTAAACAATCCAAAATCTGATTCCTATGACTTCAGTATGAATACCCAGTATTCGACCTAGTCAGCGTTTGCTGTTTGCCAGAAAGCATTCACTAATGCTAGCTGTATGCTATTACTAAAACAGTGACTACCCTGCTTAACATGTATTTGACTAGAATCCTGCTTCTCTCCATAAACAGTACCTTGCAACACATGTGCGTGACAGAAGCGGTTATAAAACTGGGCAGCTGAATAACACGACTGCTCTCACACCTTGGACAACAACTGGCATAGGACCTGATTCTTGAAAAAAAGGAAGAAGATTCTCACATGAGTCCCAGCTGTGCAGAATAGTTTTCCAATCTGACACTAAAGGGAATCATAAAGTGGGAAAAAGAAGGGTTTTGTGTGTTAAAGAGCAGAGATCAAAGTTTGGTACAAACGTAAAGAAGAGACAGATACCAATTCTGCATGTAAATGTGAAGTAACACAGTTTGAAAATAAAATAAAGGTAATAGGGAGATAGATCTTTTCCAGAAGGAGAGGGGGGAGGGTCATGAGATGAAGGGAGAGGGAAGAAAGAGGAAGAAAGAGGGAAGAAAGAAGAAGGGGAGCAGACATCAAAAGAGTTACAGTGTGTTATGTACATAACCAGTTCCTGATGAGAAATGTAATCATTATATACTGCAAACATGTATCAGAAAAAAATGGAAAGGAAAAAATTAGTGACACAATACTAGCAACGCAAAAGCAGGTAATTAACTTAGTTGATTTGTTGTCAGACAAAAGTAGATGTTGAGGAAACCAAAAGGGATCGAGTTCATATTTCCCTAAAGACAGGCATAACAATCAGAAAGTGTGCAATAACAGAACTTTAAAATATATGAAGCAAAACATGATCGAATGATAGAATTCAAAAAGTATAAACATATTTGGAAATTTTAACACTTCTTGCTCAAGAACTAATACAACAAGTAAAGGAAAATTGATAGGCATATCATATTAGAACCAGCGGTATGGTTTGGTGTAAGGATAAACAGTGTGTCTGTGAAACATAATAAAATCAAAAAACCACCCACCTTCACAGCCAATTTTTAGAGCACCCAGACACTGTGTTGAGGGCAGGAAGATCTACAGAGGACTGATTAGTTCAATTCCACTAAGGGTGAGCTGTATGCTGAAAATTGAAATAGATCAATATCCAATTGGGGGCTGGGGATTTAGCTCAGCGGCAAAGCGCCTGCCTGGCAAGTGCAAGGTCGTGAGTTCAGTTCCTGGTACCGGAGAAAAACAAAAAAAACAAAAACAAAAAAAAAAAAAAAGAAAAAAAAAAATATCCAATGCCAAGGTTATGGCACCAGGCAGGTACCTATTCATTACAGTATGCCAATGGGAAGAAAACATATTGGGAAAGGAGAGGAGAAGGCATTAAAACATCAAGCCCTAACAGAAGAAATAGTGGTTGTGATCAGAGCTGCATTTTCGGGATGTCATGGTGGGGCCAGTGCACCTGTACAAGGAGAGTCTACTGCGCCGGCCTCACTGGACCTGGTTTCCATGTCCCCATCTTCCACATCCAGGTGGAGAGCAGTGAGCCAGCTAGGTGCCTGCCTTAATCGTGTTGCTATTGCCGGGAGATGATACCTGACACCTGCTTAAAGGAGGAGAGGTTTATTTTATCTTTGGCTCACATTTATTTTCCACAGTCAGCTGGCGGCAAGGTAGATGCAGCTTGGTAGAAGGCCTAGGCAGTAGCAACCTGTGCATTTCATGGTTACCAGGAAGCAAAGAGAAGCAGGAGTTGGGGAGGGGGAGCACTGTCAGGGACCCGCCTCTTCTGACCAGCCCTCACCCCTAACAGCATGTCAGCTATACAACCTCCATGATTTAAGCACTGTCTGAAATCCCCTCCTGCTACTGCATGAGGCCTTTGGGGAACATTCTTGATCTAAACTATAACAGTTGCCCCTGGCCTCCAAAAAACTCATAGGCACCTTTTTATGCAAAGTGCTTTTAGTTCATCTCTAATAGTCATCAAATTTGTACAGTTTCAGCATTGCTGTAAAGTCCAAGTGCAAAGTGTCCTCTCAGACTTTAGGAAAACCATTAACTGTGAAGCCCTGTGAAAACCAGAATGTTAAACACTGCTGACATATGGGGTAAAACAGTCCCACTCTAGAAGGGAGAAATAGGAGGATAGAAAGGAATTGAGCCAAACCAAGCACAAAACCCAACAGGGAGAACCTACTGTAGTTCCCAGGGAAACACCCAGGGAAAAGATGTGAACTCCAGAGGACTTGTTTGGCCTGCCGTATACCTGGACAGCTGCAGCCATACAGCCTCTGTTTGGGGATGGCTTTGCCCACTGCCTGTGCTTTTCCTCACCGGGTATTCTGTGTTCCAGGCTTCTCCAACTTCCTGGGGTTTGCAGCGCACATTGGGCTTCACTGTCAGAGCTTTACTCACAGACCTCTGAGGAGTTCACTGCCGGCTGCCAGGCCTTGTTCTGAAATCTAAGTGTAAACCTCCATGACCCACAACTTTTGCAGTCTCTATGCCTGTAAAACCAGCACAGGGATTACACTAAAGTTTGCCAACAGTTAGAGCAGTAGCTGGGTCCCTTGAATCACAGCTTCATCAGCCTCTGCCTGGACCGCTGAGCACTGTGAAATGAATCCTAGCCAACAAATTCTATAGCCTGCCCTTCTCCAGTAGGGTGCCCTGGGCTCCCTCCTCAAAGCGAAGTCTTTCACTTTTGAACACTAGAGCCCCTGAAGGGTGGGTTGGTGCTGATTTCTAAGACATACTCAGAGTATCTTTACTATTGTCTTTATGCAAATTATTCAATTTATTTTTAGTGCTAATTTTTTCATTACTTAATCTCTCCCGGGCCTAAACATTACAAGCCCAAATATCCCAGGCCCAAAATTTCCAGGGACTTACTTTCTGGCCACCCACAAAAATTTTCAAATTGTTCAGCTGTATTTTTGGTTCTGTTTCTCATGGTAGATATGGCTGTAAGCTGCCAGCAGTACTTATACCACAACCTAAACATCAGGCTGCCTTTAAATTTCCTCCAAGAGATTAATCTGCAACCTTTAATCTGAGTCTCTTGCAGTTTCAGGACACGAGGAAAATGTAGACACATTTTCTGCCAGAATATAAGATACATCATCTCTACCCCAACTGCCAAGGAGTCTATTTTCCCAACTGAAAATTCCTGGGCCTGGCATTTACTGTTCACACTTCTGGTGACATACTGGTCTTCTGAGCTTTGAGCAGAATCTCCCCATCAAGCTTGGCTTACAACATTCTAGGGCTTCTCTATCCAGCACCTCCAAACTTCTCCTATGATCCAGTCCAAAGGCTTCTTAATCACATAGTCAAATAAGAGTCACAGAAGTTACCCTATTTCTGTAGCACTAACATCAGGCTGAGTAATCTGCTCATTGCTGGGACAGAATACTCAAGACTTGCAACTTAAAGGAAGAGAGGTTTGGTGGCTCTCATAGATACTTTCAGTCCATGGTCATCCAGCTCCAAGGCAGTAAGGCACGGTGGAAGGGCCTGAGTAGAGGACAGCCTTTTACCTGATGGAGGCCAGGAACACAGAGTGAAAGAAGGAGCTGTGGAGGAGGCTGTGCCTGCCCAGGTCATGTCCTCAGTGAGCAGCATGTTTCAACTAGGCTTCACCTCATAACTGCAGATCACCTGGACTGCACCTGTCCAATGATATGCGCACCCTTCCATATGATGCACTGTCCTTCAGAAGCCCCACACTTAAATGCACAAGGCCTCTAGGGAATCATTCTTGCTTTAACCCACAGCAGCACACCTGTGTTAATGTACACACTTACATTTGAAAGCTGCGATGTGCTACACAAACATGAGAATTCTACCTTGAAGTCTATAGTCAAACCTTGACTATAGCTTATTTGTTTTCCGTAGGAATTAAGAATTCATTCTTATTGTGCATATTAAGAATATTCGTAAGAAATAATTTATCAGTAATGCACAAGCTACTGTAGGTATTTTTGAATTGTTTTGTTAAACTGTTAAATGCTTTCTAAGCATTATCTAATTGTACTGTTTTATGATGATACTTAATTTTTAATAGACCTCTCAATGCTTCTTGCTCATATTTTGCAAAGTAGAAAAAGATGAAATTTATATTAGGGAGGAATGTGTGTTTTGAAATTTTCCATTCTGTATCTCTTTTTGAAACTCATTTTAGCAACCAGTAATGCTGACTGTTAGGAAATGTATCCATGTAGTGCACTGTAAATTTTTAATTCACCAATTTGTCGCTTCCTCCCATCAGCAATCAAATGTCATTGGAAAGCTTACAAGCTGAGTGCATGGAGCCATGGAGCCAGAGGGCTTAAGTGACTTCAAGACATTGACTGTAATGTTCTTAGGGATGTTACAAAAATGAGGGATGTCAGGGTTTTTCTTTTCTTTTTTTTTTTCTTACTTTCAGTGAGTTTTCCACTGACTATAGCAATATAGATAACATGGGGCACCAGGAAGAGCAAGGTTTCCAGTAATGGATTCTTTTTATCTGTTGGTTGTCAGTAATGTGACATGACTGAACCCAATACACTCTAGAGCATCCTATAGATGCAGGATGCACCACTGCCTCCATAATATCCCTTATGCATTCCTATCTATTCTTTGTATTCTTTTTTTTTTTTTTTTTTTTTTTTTTGGTTTTTCTCCGGTACCGGGAACCGAACTCACGACCTTGCGCTTGCCAGGCAGGCGTTTTTGCCGCTGAGCTAAATCCCCAGCCCCTATTCTTTGTATTCTTGTTCCTCACTTTCTGGTGGTTATATTCTTTCTCATTTTGACCACATAGTTAGACTAGGAAACTGCATTCAACTGTATTGAAGACATTTGTCAACATAAAGCACCTGCCTGGCAAGCGCAAGGTCGTGAGTTCGGTTCCCAGTACCGGAGAAAAACCAAAAACCAAAAAAAAAAAAAAAAAAAAAAAACATAAACATATACACAAAAGACATTTCCAGGACATATCTACTATTCTCATTGGGTTAAAAAATGACACTATGTGTTTTACTATCTTTATAAAACTTAATGAATAAGTTTATTATTGCATACAAATATTTAGAAAATACTTGTTCTGTAACAAATAGATTCAAAGGACAAATACGCAGTAGTAATAAATTTTTACAAATAAAAAGTTGAATATAGAAATAAAAATAAATAGTATTTTCCTGGATAGTAATTTTGAGAAAATTATTCTCAACCATTTCAAGGATAATTATAAATATTCATATGATAGAAATAAAAAAGTTAATAAGAAAAAAAGGTGGGTTTTTATAGTATTCAAAACATAAAAATAGTTTATATTAATATTATAAATTCATGCATAGTTGCTTTATTGAGATGACTTTAAAATGTTTTAACTGGTCTATCAATTAAAATACAATCATTTGGGCTGGGGATTTAGCTCAGCGGCAAAAGCGCCTGCCTGGCAAGCGCAAGGTCGTGAGTTCGGTTCCTGGTACCGGAGAAAAACCAAAATCAAAAAAAAAAAAAAAAAAATACAATCATTTGAAATGTACTTGTGGAAAATATATTAATCAGAAAAATTGATTTTTATTTTTCCAGTTTTTAGATTAAATGTCACTCATGTTTAAAAACTGTCAGAATCTCTCACGTTGTTCAAACTGTTAAAGTTCAAAAAATCAGAGATGTTCTAAAGTTAGGACACACTGTTATTTTATACATTTTTGAGGAAGGACAAAAGAATGAAAGAAAAGAGGAAAGGAAGGAGGGAGGGAAGAAAGAAGGAAGGAAGGAAGGAAAAAGGGAAGGTAGGAAGGAAGAAGGCTGGAAGGAGAAAGAGAATCAGTCAAATAAAGTAAGACAATGTGTTGCTGTCACCTAAGATTTTTATTAAAAGCTCATTTAGACTCATATGATAAAAAATCCCCATCACATATAATTACTACTATATATTGTCTAAAAAGTGGATGGTTTTAAGTAAGATGGTTAGGTGTCCACAGAGCGTTCCTAAGATCTCTGTTCTGATTCTCACTTGCTTCTGCATTGTCCAGCTTTCTATTTCCTGTACTCTGCCTCCTTCAGAGACATCCTTAGTGGTGAGAGTACAGGACATCTGCAGGGTCGTTGGGTCTTTTCTCTCTGCTTGGGATGTATTCCCCAAGTTTTATTTTGCTGAACTTACCAGAACATGGCGGTAGAAGTCATTCAACACTGACATTCATTCCTCAAAGTGTTTCCAGGGTCTTTGTAATGAAACACAGAGAACCCATATGGGATTTTTCAAGTCTTCCATGGCCAACGTCTGTCCCGTGGCAATTGTAAGAGGTCATGGTTGTCAGGTGACTTTATTTTCAGAGATGTGAAAATATGAAAAAGCACACAACAGCCTAGAATTGTTGGCATGCATTGTTTATCATTAACTGACTCTGATTACTATTACTGAGCTTGTGTAGTTAAATTCAAAGATGCCAATAGTGTATCTTGTTGGGCTCTGCTTCAAAGCAGAGAACTTGGAGATTTTTTCTGTGTGTAGGTTTGAACAGTTTCTGTATCAATACGAGCAAAAGTTATCGCTTGAGGAGAGCTAGAGGTTCACCAGATACAGCAGCAAGATTTGCTTTGGAATAAGCCACAAAAATGGGATAGAGAATCTGTCCCAGTAGTCTGAGGGTCAAACTGAGCTTGTACACTGGTGCTGGTCCACACTGGTACACTGGTGACTGTTTTCTGGCACATTCAGCAGAGTGTCCAGAGGCAAAGGTGATACAGTGTTAGCCTATTCAAAGATGAAAGTTTTATAGAACAAGTCTCTAAAGGCTTGCAGCACTCTTATTTTCTCAAGTGGTTCACAAGACCATCCAAAGACTAATATTGCAAACAGAATTATGGAATGAGTATAGACATAAAAACATTTAGTGATTATATTTCTGAGTAAAATACATGAATTAAAATTGAGAAATCACACATAAATAAAATCTAAATAGGGCCAGGGATATAACTCAGCAGCCCAAGTTCCTACCTGGCAACAAGCTCCTGAGTTTGATTTCTGGTACCAATAAAAAAAGTCTAAATAAATCCAGAATTGCATTGGTCTTCTTTGTTATGTATAGTCTTGTACCTGTTTTTAAATCATCTCTTTGTGTAACTATATCTTCGCCTAAAATCCTGACACAGATTCAGAATGGAATTACTCCTGACTACTTTAAAACAAAATTTACTTATTTTTAACTAAGTCAAACAATAATCAGCAACTTCTACAGCTCTTAGGACCCTGTAATGGAACCAGGTTAAATATCGTTGACGCAGTATATCCTGTACTAGAAACTAAATGAAGTGTGTCATCAATGAAAGAAAAAATAGCAGCTCAGGAAAGTAGAAGCCGCATTAGTGACCACTTCAATTACTGAATCCATAAGTGTGTGTGATGCTTATTTCCTGGATAGCCATACATGAGATGTATGAAAGCCACTCAGGGCTGTTTCTGGTGCATTTGGATTGATCTTATTTAATTCCTAACTAAGCTCTGAATGAAAGTAATAAATTAGTAAAAGCAATACTTTCTTCCATGCATATCCTGTTTTATTTCAATGAACAAACACGTGACTTTGAGCTTAATAATTAATGTATTTGTTGAAAATTATTTATTAATACAACTTAACATAGAATATTTTAAGCAAGCTTGGAAAGACTCATCATGACAGGAGTAATATGATTTTCTCCTCAATCCTATTGCTCGGAGTTACCCATACTTACTGTTGTGCATCCGTATTCTAGGAAGCAGAGTTCTGTTCTGTGATACATGACTGTCTTCTCAGTGGAATTTGGATTTCCCCTTGGGAGGGCTTTGGAAAACTTTGTACCTTGAGTAATGAAAGATCCAGGAAATGGTGAGCAATGGCTGACTGAATACAAGGATTTTAATTTTCATTTATTCCCTTAAGGGTAAACAGTATCCAAATAAAAGAATAACAAAATTTCCCTTATGGATAAAAAACTGGAAGCACTCCCATGAATGTACAGTATAAGACAAATATGTCTAAAACATAACTATGTGTTTAAAATGGTTTAGAAAGTACTAACCAAAACACTTTCTAAAAATATAAAGTGATAAATTATGAGTATTGAGAAAAAAAATCTAGATTTTTATCTCCTTAAATCATTTAGAATAATCACTTGATAAATGATTGAAATTAACAGCCTTTAGCAGAGCAGCAAGATAATAAGCAAAAGCAGATAGATACATAGATAGATGATAGATAGACAGACAGATAGATAGATGATAGGTATGCCAATACTCTCACATTTGAAAGAATTCCTTATTTTCTTATTATCCAAACTCTTAGCCAATTAGGTCTAGAAGAATTGTATACCAACACAAAAAAGTTTGCCTATGACACCCCCAGAGTTTGAACTGCACTCACTGGTGAAAAGGTGAAAACTTTGCCTCTAAAACCTGGAAGAAATATCCCAGTGTCTTTGACCCTGCTCCTTTCTCTGCACCTTTGACTTCCACCCTGTACCTTTTTGCATCACCCGCTCGGTGCTCCTGGCTTGCCCCCACCCCAGACCTTCCTCTGAAATCTCCCTGACCCAAAAACTCCTGCGTGCTGCATGCGGGTAAAAGCAGCATCATGAGAACAATGCCAAGGTCTGTCTTCATACACTGAAACACATGTGTCTTTAGCGTGAGTGAAACCCTAGGTGCAATCCCCAGCACTGAAAATCAAATTGAAACAAAACAAAAGTAACCTAGGAGCTTCTGTGAAATATAACTCAGGATTTGCTCTTTTGGCTTTGTGGTCGTGTTGTCATTGTTGTTTGAATTTAAAGGCAAGACTGCATAGTACCCCACAGTTTGGAATCAGTCTTTACCCCATGCAATTTCAAACCACGCTGGATCATTGCCTGCTTCCTCTTGATTCAGATGCAGGCTGTCCGATGACGTTAGATTAAAACTTCATAGTAACCATAGCAATTATGTAGAATTCGAGCTAACAAAAATTCAGTGTTTAAGGAGCTTTTTGTTTATGCCTGGGATTAGAAATGCAGGCACATTGTGACAACCTGGCGTCATCACCTCTTCTAATTCTTTGCTCAGGGACACCTTCACAAACATGTGCACATTTTGATTCTCCTGCTTCAAATAGCAACCTCCCTGTTTCTCATACCCTTGTCTGGAAAAGATATGATATCCATCGCCATCAGGATGTATAATTTCTTGGTTTATTGCAAGCTTCTTCAGTATTTATCTTCTGCCTCTTGCTGCTGGAGTCTAAGTTCCATGAGGACTAGGACCTTTATGTATTATCATGACTGATATATTGCAGACTCCTGGAGGGTATCACATGGTTAATACATTTACATTATCGCTAATTGATATTGTGAAAGTTAGTGAGATTCACTGTGGTACTTCCTTACAGGTATGAGTCATGGAGTGATCATGTCCATCTGCTGCTCGTCCACCACCACCCTCAGACTGCTCAGTATCTCATAATCCTTATTCTATGTTCAGACAGACTTTGTTTCTTTTGTTTGTTTCCACATGGAAGTGTGAATATGAGATAATCATATTTCTGTGTCTGACTTGTTTTAAGATACGGTCCTTTGTTTCCATCTGTTTTTCTACAAGTGACTGGATTTCACTCTTTATGCCTGAATAGTACTCCTGAATAGTATCATTGTACATATGTACCATATTTTCTTTATGCATTTATCTGTTGAGGTAATAATGGGAAGCCAGGATGGGAAGCCATGTTGATTTCCTATCTTAGCTTTTGTGACTAGAGCTGTAATGAAGGTGGGCATGGAGGTATCTATTGTGTATACTGACTTTGATTTCCTTACATACATGTCCAGAAGTGAGATAGCTGTGTCATATGCTACTTATGAGTTTAGTTTTTTGAGGAATCTCTATTTTTTGTAACAGCTCTACTAAATTTATTTCCTCCAGTGGTATATAAAGGTTTCTTTTTCTCTACATCCTCCCCTTCATTTGTTTCTTTTTTTAATAAAATGACCATTATTACTGGAGTGAATGTTATCTTACTGTAGTCTTGATTTGCATTTCCCTAATGGTTAATAATATGGAACATTTTTCAAATATGTCTTGGCTATGTGCTTTTTTTCTTATGAGAAGTGCCTATTGCAGATCATTTTTCCAGGGTTTAAATGGGTTAGTTGTGTTTTGCATTCTTTACAAACTCTAGATATTAAACTGGCAGATATTTTCTCTCACTCTGAAAGTTATTTTTTCACTCTGTTGTTGCTTTTCTTTGTTTTGCAGGAGCTTTTAAATTTGATAAAATCTCACTTGTCAATTTCTGGTTTTGTTTCCTGTGCTTGTGGTATCATGTCCAAAAATTCATTGCTTGTACCAATATCTTGAAGTATTTCCCCTGTGTTTTCTTCTAGTAGTTTTAAAGTCTCGGGTCTTATATTAAGGTCTCTGATCCATTTTGAGTTGATTTTTTTTTTGCCAGGTGAGAGATGGAGGTCAGATTTCAATCTTCTAGAGGCAGACATCCAGGTTTTCAGCACCCTTTGTTAAGAGCCTGTTCTTTCTCCAGTGAAGCCACCTCTTTTTAGTATCTGTAACTGAGGTAAAGATGGTTTTCAAAATTTACTGTCTTTTTTCTTTCACTTTTAAGAAACAATTTCATTAACTTCACCTCCAACCTTATGCAATTTAATATTCACTTAGAAATCCAAACAATTACTGTAACCTTTTGGGAGAAAGCAGTTATTATGTTATGCACCATAGAGAAAGGACTGCTGGGAATGCAGCAGAATCAGTGAACAGCTTCATCATTTTTAAAACATATAAATTGTTTTATATTACCTAAATGAATCCTTTAAATTACCTTGTGACTGAGGCGAGGAAGAAAAGGAAAACATTTTCTACTCTTGTTCTGAGAAGGAAATAGCTTCAAAAAGTGATTAAATATCTTTTCCAATGGGAAATTGATCTTCATAGCAAAACTGAGATTGGAGTGCAGTTTATCTTGTTCCCGGAGTCATGATATTGCTAGTGTTTTCCTTTAACTCTTGCACTGCATATGCTAGAACAGAATGTCTGAGAGAACTGAGAGAAGTCTGTATCTGATGGTTCTATGCTCTAAAATAAAGCTTTTCATTAATTTCATATGGACTGCTAGGAAGTGAGGGTTTCCTGTCTTTTCCAAAATCTTGTTCTCAGAATGATCTCGAATATGTGGACATCTGCCTACAGAGAATACTGTTCTCAGCTCCTTGAATCCAGTGTTTGCTTCCTAGTAAACAGTTGCAGTTTTGCAGAGGGGCACTGAATGGTATTCTCACAAAAGTCAGCCACTTCGAAGGTATACTCCATGGCTGTGTGGGCCCAGCATGTATCACTGCATTGATCAGCAGAATTGATTGGACTCATTATCCCATTGTTGCATTGTGGATTGGAGCACAAGTGATTGGATTCAGTATTCCTTTTTGTCCAGGAGACTGACTTAGACTAAAAGTCATTGGTTGACTAAAATGACTAAAGGATATCTATGTTGTTAGGTAGCCTAGAAATGAAAACAATAAATAAAAGTTGCTAACAGGAACCTAAGATCCTGTGTTTGTCTTCTTACATGCTATGTAGCTCATCCAACATCCCATCAAGTGTCTGATGAGGTAGGTGCTGCAGTTTCCCCCCTGTTACTGGGGTTGGGGTGCAGGAAATCTTCGAGTCTGAACACAGACATGGACAACTCCAATCCCATCATTTTAATGATTCATCACACACAGGTTTCTTTGTGTTGTTGCCTTTTCCTTGTGAATGTAACACTACATCTATTTATAGATAGCTGTATCCGAGTGTGAAATGCCAGACATGGGAACTCAGTCTGTATGACAACCCTGAGGAATTGTTAATTGCTAGGGAAATGTTCACAGTTTCGCAAAGCTGTCCACACCAAGGCAATTCTCTTCATTTAGTGAACCGTCAATAACCCTTAATATAATTAGGGATGAAAGGAGACAGTCTGTAACTCCATATAATTTATGTGCATAATAAATTCACCATTGACATGGAATTACTTGTTTTTTGCCTTCTGTTTGTGCAGTTGTTCCCAAGAGTTTCTTGTTAAATGATTTTTCCCTGATTACCTACAGGACCAAAGAAAGTATTATATTGTGAAAGCAGTCATATAATGTAAGAAATGCTTGTTTTTATTTAACATGATTTCTGAATTGGAAGAATTCATCTTTAGCCCTAAACTTTGTCTATTATTTCAATATCCAGCAAGGGCACAGTCTATTTTTCTCACCTGGATTTTTACATGTAAAAAATTTTCCACTCCTAGATTCTACTTGGGCATGTTTGACACTTCATAAGGGCTCTGTCTGTGAAAATTCTATGGCATTCTTGCGAGTTTCTCACTGTTCAGCCGGGCTGAGATACTGTCTTTTGTTGATGCAATGGACATTGCTGAGAATAACTAATTCAAGTTGCTATTGAGAGAGATTTAAACTTTATTCGGTTTCTGTTTCACTTCCATGCAGAAAGAATGAAATCTTTTCTCTGTAAAACCCCTGACTTACTAAACACTACAGGGAAAAATAGATTCTAGAATTAAATAATTTTTTGAAAATGGTACAAACAGTAGCCCTTTCTTGGAGATTCTTTTTTTTGGGGGAGGGGGTACCAGGAATCAAACTCAGGACCTTGCCCTTGCCAAGCAGGTGCTAGCACCACTGAGCTCTACCCCCAGCCCTCTTGGAGATTGTTAATCTGCAAATTTATTCTGTTAGTAGTTTTACTATGTTTGTTTGACTCGCACAGCATTTTCTGTATACGGAGCAATGGAGATTTTTGTTTTGTGTGTTTACATACTCCCCAGTGGCACTAGTGGTGATGTTGTCAATCCTGTGTTAGAGATACTTGATACTGTAACAATAGCTCTATTATTCAACTTACGCGTATTCTTTAGTGCTGCATGAAGGATGGTCTCTAGAACATTAAAACTTATGTAAGTGTAGTGTAGTCAGTGTTCTCAAACCTGAGTAACTAATGAATCACTTATCAATCTTCCAAATGTGGGTTGATTAAGTGAGTCTGTTGAGGCCCAGAGAAGCTCCTAGAGGAGGCCAAAGGTGTCCACATGAAGACAACACTTCGCAGACCACAAATTTAGGTCAGTGTTCTCTTGCCGTTCACATCCAGCACGAGATCGCTATTTGTGGGTGGCATGCTGTGCCTTGCAGGGTGCTGAGCAGTACTGCTGGCCTCTGCCTGCCCCATGACTGTGGGACCATCCACCCCAGTTGTGACAGCCAAGAATGAGAGCAGATATTGCCAGATGTCCCCTGGATCGTGGTACAAAACCACTGCAGTTTTCAGAACCGCTGAATTGCCTTCTTCTATCATTGACTTCTCAAGAATTTCGGTTCCATTATAATGGAGCACAATGGCCCCGAGCAAAGCTTTGCTTACATTAGTAGAGAGTACAGATTTTTTTTTTCTTATAAAGAGGTAACATGGCTGATGGTATAGCTCAGTGTTCGACTGCCTGCCTAGCATGCATGAGCTCCTGTGGTTGTTCCTCAGCATGAAAAAAAAAAAAAAAAAAAAAAAAAAAAATTAGGGAAGAAGGAGGATTGTTTCAAATTTGGAGTTACTAGAAAGAGATCCAAGTATGGGAGTCTGTGGCTTTGTTGAGTTACAGTTGATGTGCACTTACTGACTTTTTCCAGGGATCGTGTCTATAATACAAGAAGGGCTTCCGTAACCATGTGAGCAAGGAGCTTTCAGAGGATGCAAGGGCCCTTGCAGAAATAGTAAGAAGATCTAAGTTATGCAGTCTGATATTGGACTATCCCTGGTTCCATTAATACTAGCTTCTTGCTATTTTTATATAAAAGTAAAATAAGAATTATGCAGCAAACAAAAATTGGCAAAAAGATAAAATACCCACAGAATTGTTGCCAGCTTCAGTGCATGTCTGGACAGGTAATTCGGTCTGGAGCCACACGTTACAGATTCATGCAAGGGTGACGTACGGTGATGAGGTACAGAGGGGGCCCCGATTCCCCCAGGGGGGAAGCCAGTAAAAGGTTAAAGCTACCCCTCATCTGGCAATCCAATCTAAAATTCTAAGACTATTTTAAAACTTCAATAAATCTGTAACTGATTCCTATGACAAAAAAGAGAGGCTATTATCTTTTCTCATTAAAATGAAAGACTTTGGAGACCAGTTCTTTACATTAGATCTTACTGATGGCTTGTTATAAAGCATTGCTCTTCTTAAGCAGATTAATCCTATATCCACTTTGTACCACTTTTCTGTGCTTCACTTTTTCATCTGTAAAGTGAGGCTCAGATGAAATGATCTCTAAGGTCTCCTCCTGTTTCATGAGAACATGATTTAGTAATTCTGTAATGCGTTTGGTGGAGGATCAAAGAATTAAATCGGGTTTGAGGAAAGAATCACATAATTTTAAATATAATTTTTGTATTATATATCATTCTTGGATGAAAAGATGGATGGGCATTTTTTAAAGATTTACTTCTTGTTACTAACAATATATAAAAGTCAAGATCATAATTTTCAAAATGAGCCAGATATTGATACACTAGAATATTTTTGTGTGTTTTAGTCTAATTTTCAGTGGGATTTTTCTCAGGCTAAACAGGTATAATTTTATACCAAGCAATTTAGCAAGAATAACATGGGCATATAAAATTTTGCAGAAGTGGTAACTGGAAGAAAATTAAGTATAAAATATCATGTTGCATACTCGCAAGATGAAAATATTTCTCAAGTGCTTTTTTTCTGGAGCAAAGTGTGTCTTTTCAACTGTTTGGAGCATATTTCATTTTCCCAAGGTACCTGTTAGCAAGTGATTCAGTCAGACAGAACTGTATCTGTGGGCTGCATGTTCTATTAAAATAGTTCACTGGAAATAACTCAGTATATTCAGGAGGACACAAATTTACTCTGTTAATTTTTAAGTATTTGCTACCATTGAAAATTTCAGGTGAACACTTTCTAAGGCGACTGTATCTTGGAGGTGTTATTTTTAATGTTTTTTTAAAGATTTACCAACTGCTAAATTAATGTCTGTCCTATTATTCTGAAGTAGCCATCTATTTAAGATAGTGACTCCTTCTTTTGGTAGCTTTTTTCATGGTTTTCTAGATCCTGATGTTATTTATTCCTAGTACAATCTGCCTGCACCTAGGAACCCTGAGAAATAAATTCTAAATGCATAAAAGCCCATATGAAGTATTGCCTCTGACTTCCAAACGGAAGGTCATTGCTTAATATTTATGTGATCTCCACTACTCTTTCTTCATGCCCCATTCAACACCAATGTGCAAGTCTTAAACTTCCACTCTGTGCGTGCTGATGAATAGATCTGCTCCAAATGGTTGCGCTTCAGCTGGTTGCCAAGATGACACACTTTATAATGTTTCGGAAGTGTCTTCCAGACTTGTACATTGGACCTGATATCCTTTGATTAACAACTTTCTCTTTTTCTGGGCAATAGAGCGAGCTTGCCAAGTTGTATTGGAGGATGGGAAAAAATCAGGAGGTAGAAATGCTCACCGAAGGTAGTGCGATCATAACTGCCTTGCTTGAAGTGTATTTCATCCATTTGTAGAACTTCTCCCACTGCAATTCTGTATTTTGTTACTAGTGAAAGCTTTATTTTCATAATTACTGAGGACATGAAGTCTGTTATGGCCAGAATCTACATGCATATAAAAAAGCACCATAGTCCTTCACAAGATTTCTTATTCTGTTAATAGCTATTTTGTTCTGGAATGGAAGGAAAGGGAACACAATGCTATTTCCAGGTCCCAGACACCTGTACAATTATCCTGGGGCAGGAGCAGCATTGCAATTGGCAATACTTGTTCCATAGCCAAATTATAAACAGGATGAGTGTGTATATGAGTTTAATTTCTGTCAGCATAATATGCATACTAAATAGGAAAGGTTCCAAAGGATCCTTTTTAGTGCTTACACAAGGCAGGATTTTCTCATATTCCTCTCCTCTTATCTAGGATCTGGAAAAGTGACGGTAGAGTCATGCATGAGGACAGTGGATTTAAGCCTTTATTGCTTTCAGGGCTTTAAAAGATAAGGAATTTGAACACATTTCTACAAGACTGGAAATCAAAGGAAGAGTTTAAATTTATGATATAAGCTAGAGGGGGAAAAAGAGGCCCAGAATCTGTGCAGAAGAAATTTGGCAGAGAACATCGTGGTTGGCGTTGATCTGCTGGTAGGAGCCTCAGTAGCTTCAGATTCCCCAGGCAGGTTGTCTGCGAGGCAAGACAGCCTGTTCATGGTACTTTAAAATGTTCTTTCCTGTGGGGAACACCAAGGACTGATGCAGTACTGCACAATAGTAAGTTAGCATGGGAAACTGTCAGAGGGTTAGAAATGAGATTTGCATTTTTAGAGTATTGAGATCTAGTTTAAAAATTAAGGGGATTCTGAAAGAGAATATGAGGGATTTGCATATCTGCAGAAGTTAAAAAGAGAAATGTAACATCTGCAAGATCCCTTCTGAGGTGGTCAGTTTCCAGCCTTGCGATCTAAACTGGTCTCTCACATCTCTGAAATGAGTTCCATTCTTCTGCTCTGGATCCTGCTTCCTCGGAACTTCTTACTATTTCTTTTATTGTTAGCAGTTGTCTTGGTTAGTTTTCTCTTGTTGCTGAGACAAATTCCTGACACTCAAATTAAAGAGGAAAAGGTTTACTTGACTCACAGTTTGTGGCAGTTTCAGTCCATAATCAGCTGGCTCCAAGGCAGGATGGCAAGGCACAAAGGCAACAGTTCAAGGCAGCAGAAGACAACAAAAGCAGCAAGAGCAAAAAGGGGAAGAGCAAACCTCTTTTCCTACCTTATATTGTAAGCAGACTACCTGCACACACCATCTCCATGCCCTCCTCTTGCACAGGCTCAGGATATTTACAAAGTGAGGACCCTGGCCCCCTGCTGAGTCACTTAGTTAAGCTTTTAAACTTTGCAATTCTCAAGTTATGCAATGTATCAACAATTACTGTAGGCTTCCTTAAAATTTTCATATCTCTCTATTCAGTCTATTCATCAGTCTTATCTTATAGGTGGTGCCTTATTTTTTCCAAAGATAACATTCAAACCCACTTGTACACAAAATTTTTGTTCCATGTAGTTAAAAATCTTGCTTCATAAGCTATCGTGTTTCTAATTTTTTTATAAATTCCTATACATATTTTAAAAGACTGCTATAAAATCTCCCCCTGTAATTTCTCATTTATTATTGATCTTTCAATCTATTGACTATAACTACAACACACAATATAATAATTACTGTAAATGCTCATGGTCTCCATTATGCTAAAGGTACTGGCCTCTTTATATTTCTTAAAAAGTAAAACAGTGTATGCAGAGAATGTGATCTTGTGGGCTAAACCCATAGGGTAATATTTTTTCATCCTGAATTCTCTTATTCCATTTTCCCATTCTCTCTCTCTTCTAAGATTCTTCTCTCTTTCAAGTAGGATCATTTTCTTCTATCATCCTTTAAAGTATTATTGTGCCCTATAATTCTACCTTAAATATTCTCTTCATTCCCCAGATTTGGGGACACTTCCTCTTGTTTTGAACTGCTATCTAGTAAGAATGGAAGATACTTATTCACTTTCCTGGTCTGTCTTTCAATGTGAGAATACATAGAAAGAGCCATATCTGAAGAACCTAAATTATTTTACAAGAGACTCTTGGTTTGCACACTACTGTACCTCAAAAGCACAGGGAGAGCTGGAGACCAAGTTCATGGAACTGAGACAGAGAAGTCAGAAGACTGTACATTCTCTTTTTTTTTTTATTTTAAAGATAAAAGGGGGAAAACATTAACAGACATACAACATTTTACAACATATCACAAGCACAGTACAGACAATATAGAGTTACAAACAAAGTGGTAGGGAGTTAACAATGGTTGTTGTATTACATACTGATATCTTCAAAGTGGCTTCTCATGAAAACAGATATAGA
>NW_004955426.1:1221031-1263219 GCF_000276665.1 Chinchilla lanigera | reverse complement strand
TCTCTCCCTCTCCCTCTCCCTCTCCCTCTCCCTCTCTCTCTCCCTTCACCCTTGCTCAACTTCCAAGGAGAAAGATGAAGTGTAAGGGAACGGACTATGTGCCTAACCCTTCAAAACTCCCTGCAGCCCAATGTAGAGGCCCCATTAAAGGTTGAATCAGACTTTCATTTAATTCTAAATGAAGACTTTTTTGGAAAAAAATTTATAGAGGACAGCTTATGCTGAAAAATACTATTTTTAGTAACCTAACATTATTCATAAGTCATGGATTTGGACTTAAACTTTAAAAAAAAACCTGCCCCCATCCGAAAACAGCATCATAAAGAATGCCTGTACTAACCATAAGTGTTCTAGTTTATTTCATGAATTTTGGTTCTATTCCACTGATCTAAATTTATGTCAACTTCATTCAAACATTATTTCAGATGCGATACTTAAATCTCCAGCCACCACTGCTGAATTGTTAGTTTTCTTTCACTTCTGTGATGTTTTGTGTATTTTTAAGTTACATGTGGAAATGTTTCTCTTAGTACTTCATTCTTTATCTGCGATTAAAAATCAATTGTTAACTGTTTTGGTATTCTCTTATAAATGAGGACTAATTTTCCCTTGTTTCTTTTAATATTTCTCATTTTCTTCCCTTTACAAAAATTTAACTGTAACATACCTCCTTGTGGATCTCTCTGTTGTCATACTTACAGTTTATTGAGCTTCTTGGATGTGTAGGTTAGTTTCTTGTTGAATTTGGGAAATTTACAACCATTATTCATTTGATTTTTTTCCTCTTCTTTCATCCTTGCTGATATTCTCACAATCCTGCCAAATGGTGTCCTATAAATCTCTCTTTCTGTTCAGTCTCTTCATGATTTTTTCTCTCTGATTGCAAGGTTACATATTCTCTCAGGCTTTTTTTTTTTCGGGTACCAGGAATCAAACTCACGACCTCGCACTTGCCAGGCAGGCGCTGTGCTACTGAGCTAAATCCCCAGCCCCTAGGGTTACATATTCTCTACCGGTCTGTCTTCTAGTTCGCTGGATGTTTTTTCTAGATGATAAAGATATCATCTAGGGAGATTTTTCGCTTCTGTTATTGTCCTATTCTACCCAAACATTTCAATTTAATTCTTACTTTAATAATTTCTGCTTCTTAATTGGCATCATATATTTGACAAGCCCATGCCACCATGCATTCCTTGAATTATTTAAGCATGGTTTCCTTAAGTTCTTTAGACATGTTTATAATAGTTACTTTGAAACCTTCATGAAATCTGCAATCTGTACACCTTCAGGAATTTCCAATGTCTTTTTTGTATTCTTTTGTATGAGTGATGCTTTTGTTTTTTTATTTTACGTCTCACAAGTTTTTTTGGTTGAAAACTGGACATTTTCAATAGTGTGTTCCAGCAACTCGGGGTCCTGAGTGCTCCTTCTACCACCCCTGGCCTGAGCTTGTTGTTTGCTTTCTTTGGTAACTTGGAGGTGGAAAGGAATGGAGCCCTGTCTTCTTGTCCCAGCTACATAGAGCAGATCTTCCATTGCACTGGTGAGCAAAGAGGTGGGTGGGTGTGTGATAGCTCAAAAAGAGTAACTTCTGTGTGTTAGGAGTTTATGTTTAACTTCTTTTACATTTTTGCTTATGTTTAACTTCTTTTACACTTTTGTTAGTATATGTTTGGAAAATACAGTATTAACCTGCATCTTAGGGAATGAGTACATATACATACTGTCTTGATTACTTTACTCCTCCTGCCTTCTCCTGCTTTATCCCCCACCCCTCAGATCCCCTTCTCATCTCTATGCAGTTTCCTCCTTCTGTCTTCTCATTGCTCTTTATGTTATATTTTGAGTCTTTCATATTAAAGAGGTCCTGTCGAATTTAACTTTCTGTGTCTAATTTATTTAACTTACTATTATAGTCTCAAGATTATTCACTTTCTGACAGATGACTCAAATATAAATTTATATTTCTTTATGGCTGAGTAGTACTCCATGGAATGTATATATAAGTAAATTTTCTTTATTTGTCCATCTGTTGATGACCGTGTTGGGAATGTAAAGTAATATAAGCTGTGAATTCAGTATGGAGAGTTCTTAAGAACTAAAAATAGCAATTCCATTTGCTGCAGCTATACTTCTTCTGTGTCTCTTCATTAAAGAGTTGAAGTCATCATTTTACAGTGATACATGCATACCCATGTTTAAAACTGTGCAAATCACTTTAGCTAAATTACGTTTACCTTTTAAGAAGCTGCTCATCTTCTTTTCAAAGTGTGAGTGTCATTTAACTTCCCACCAGGCCAGGCAGGAGGAATTTTCTTATGTCTTAGGCAAATTTGTTTTATGTGTTTATTGGGCCAATTCTAGCGGGTGTGCAGTAATTTTTAAATTGCAGTAATTAAATAACTTTTAGTGGGATTTAAATAAAACCTTCATATGTTGACAAATTACAATATACTTCCTCTATAATTAAGCACTAATACATATAACATTATTGAAATAGCCATGTGTACTAAAAGTGACATGATCAGTTTTAGAATTACAGATCTTTTCTGATGAGATCTGTTTAGACCTCTTAACTCATGCTTTATTAAGTTGCTTGTCTTCAGTCTTAAAGCATTTTGGCATTACCGGAGGATTTCATTCTTCTCCGTTAGCATTGTTGCTTGCTGCTAAGTACCTCACTTTGCAGTGAAGGATGTTTCTGTGTCCTTGGTAGATGTGCCCATGACGTCTATGACAGGGCGTGAAGGTGAATGCACAGACGGAGCCTGCCTTCTAGGAAATTTGTCTAGGAATAGAGACATGGAAATTACCTTTTTTCACTAAAATTTCTGTGTCAGTGATTTTTATAGCCTCATAAAAATTTTAGAGCTTTAACACACCTTCGAGATCATCCTGCCCATCCATTTTATTTTAGAAATAAGAAACCCCTGCCTTAGCCTCAGGTTATATTCAAAAAAGGACTTTGAGTCTTACAAATGTTCCCATGTATTAAAAATAAAAGGTAATTCTTCAGAACAAACATAGTAAATGGAGTCTTTTGTAATGATAGTACTGGATGTCTTCGTAGCAACTTAATATGCCTTTTAATACAGCTTGAATATTCTCAATGCCATAAGGTTTTTATTTGGTGTTATAAAATATGTATAGAGTAGAATGCTTAAAGCTAAGTATCTCTTCTTCAATATTTAATTAAATTTAGGGCCTCTTAAATAATAAGAAATTTTTCATAATAACAAAATCTATACATACTTGATTAGGCAAAAACAAGCAGATTGTCACCATAAAAAAGTTCAGGAAGTATTCCTATGAATATATGTGACCTAGATTTGATGACCCATATGATGTAATGGCAAGAAAATTTGTCTGATTATTGGATGATCATATAAAACTTGTGGTATTTTGAAGACATAACTGGGAAAGACAATTTGCATTAGTCAGTTTCTTGTTGCTGTAATAAAATACTTGAAACAGACAGCTAATGCATAAAATAAGGTTCATTAGCTCAGTTGTGGAGGTTCAAGGGCATGGCACTAGCATTAGCTCTGATGAGATGAGAGCTGGGAGGTATCATACTGTTGAATATGGCAATGGCAGGAGTGTGTGTGGCAGTTGGCACTGACATCACCAAACTAGAACCCAGAGAGCTGGCTGTGGTAAGTGTCAGGACTTTGCAACAATTATCTGCCCAGAACTAAGCAGGAACTCCTCTTCCCCATGAGAAGTACATTAATCCCAATTGACTTCGTGCATCCAGTGGACCTAGGATCTCCCACTAGGTCCCATACTGTAAGGGTTACAGTACCTCTGAATGCCTCCACTATGGTGATGAAACTCCCAACATGTGAACTTTTGAGGGGAGAGAAAACACTATAGCAGAATCCTATAAATTATCTGGAATAACATATTGGGAAATGTCTTAATTACGTCAGGAGAGAAAAACCTTTCTTGAACAAGATTGTTTTTCCTGGGCCAGAGATATGGCTCAGAAGCATAGCCCCCACCTGGCAAGCACAGGGTCCTGAGTTCAATGATTCCCAGTACAAAAAAAGATTGTTTTTCCTAAATGAAAATATCATAAAAGTTTTATAGCCTGTGTCTAATTCAATATTATATTTTTGTTTGGTGAAGGGCAATGTATGAGATGTGTGAAATACAGGGCTGGGAGAAGACAGTTGTTAACCTGTAGGTGGTTAGTACTCAGAATGGACCAGGAAACAGTGCAAATAAAATGAAAACAGGGAAAGCGCATCTTAGGAAAAATGTGGGCAAAGCATGGAAATAGAGAAAGTTGCTGAAGTAGAAGACATAACCCTTCTTAGCTGTTTGTGTATAGTGTCAAGAATAGGAGAAATAGAAACCTACATGCAATCCTGGTTATTGGTTAAATATGGTTTGTGCCCCTGGGTGCATGGGGAATTTAACCCCCAAGGCCATTTTTTAATGGTCCTAAGAGGGTGCAAGCTTAACTTGAGTGTTTAGTGATGGGACCTTGGAGTGTCTGGGATTATGTGAGTCATTGAGCTTGGTTAAGTCATTATGTGTACAGCCTGGAGGACCCCTCACTAGAATCTGTGTGCTACTTTGTGGATTTTCAGGCTCCCAAAGTATGAGCCAACATAAACCTCTTCTCTTTCCTGAACCTGCATTCAGAGCTTCATTATGGTAACGAGAAACAAGACCGACACAGAATGTGTGCCGGCCAGCCCCTTAGGAAACCAGCAGAAATAAACTGAATGAGATTCCTGGATGTGTTGTGCAGTGTCCCATGTCCCCTAGGGTATGCGTTGCATCCTGCTGCTGCTCTCCAGGAAGGGGTGTGTGCCAGGGACTTGTGACAACATCGTTAGGGTCGGAAAGCAAACCAGAAATTGCTCCAGGAAAGGAAAACTGGAGTGTGGTGCAGACAGTGACCTACTGAATTATGTGTTTCTACACACACAGGGAATCAAAGGTGCAGTGTTGAGTGAGAAAAATAGGAAACAGAACTAGACTGACAAGACACAATGTATATAAAGAAGTAGAACATCACATGGAGAATGGACTTGAAGAATATATATTAATTCCATGAAAATTAATTAGTGTTAAGGAATGCATCCTGAATTGAAAATAGGAGATGATTAGGAAGATAATTTCAAAAGCAACAAGTATAACTTAATTATAAAAAAGTAACAAGTAAAAACAGACATATAAATATATTTTTTTCAGAAACCAACAATAAGAGTTTAACAGAAAAGATATAAATATTAGACATCTGTTTTTTCATAAATTATGTACTTTGCTTTGGATTAATTGTATTTTCAATAATTAAATTAAAACGTGATAGCCTGTTTGACTTGGGGAACAATGATATTTTAAAATAAAAATATAATTACTATTCAGACATAGATAATGTGTGCCTGCTGTAAAGTGGATAGAATTGTAAAATAGTGAAAGACTGCATGTAGGGTGCTGCTGTGAGTCACTGCTGCTTTTATGGTTCCTCTAACTGAAGGTAGTTTTAATTTGAAAATATATCTACACTACCCACATTTTAGAGGTAGAAGTATTACTTCTAAACAAAAATGAGTATCATTTTTTGTCATGTTCATACTAGAGAATTTCAAGATGCCTGAAGTGGAGTTGGGTGGGCTGTTTCATGAAGCAGCTGTGGAGAATCACTGTCATAGATGCATCCCCCCCAAAAAAATCTGTTGCATCTTCGGTCTTATTGTTTCTGGGTTTACTGACTCTTGCAGTTTCTACTTTCCCAGGTTAGGCATTAGGAATATAACTAAATATAATGTGCATTATTCAAAAAATACTGGTGTGTAAGTTAGTTACTGAGGCCTAACTTTAATGTCTTCCTTTGTTCTGCTAATTAGATAACTGGACAGACAGTTACAGATACACAGAGTGGAGAGAGATCTCTGTGGAGCCCTGGTCCCATCCAGCACCCCAACCGTGCACCTTCTACTCTACATCTGAGTGACTTCCCACAGGGAGAAGTTTGCTAGTCGTAATTAGTGTAGTCTATGTTTTGGACACTTGTAATTGCCAGAAAGCTGTCCTTCCATGTCTTGTCCCAGCTTTCGGAAAAGTGGATAAAAGTGAAAATCTATCTTGCATATGATAGTTGTTGCCACCTTTCAAGGTGGTGATTATATTCCTTTGAGTATTTTCAAAAGTTTTAACTAAGATTTCTGTTGAGACTCTTTCATCTTGGAGATGCTGTAGCTTGAATGACTAACATTACAAACTAATTAAATCAGTGAAGAACAATCACCTCCTTCAGGATGGACAGAAGTACGTCTACTAGTCCACCGTGCAGTTTCATTCATTTTTTAAATGCCAGGTTTGCCTTCAGCCTCTTGTAAGAGCAGGAGCTTGGTGGTCAAGAGCATAGACTTCAAGCCCAGAGATGTAAGGATCTCACTTTATTTTGTGTCACGTACTCTTTATTTGTGTGACCTTGAGCAGTGTGCTTAAGTTCTCTGAATCTCAGTTGCCTCATCATTCGCAGGCACATTCTGGTATTACTACCTTCGCGTGTTCTGAAGACTGAGATGTGTGGTACTTGTAAAATGCTTAGCACTTAAGCTGAGGCAGAGCAAGCATTGAGAGAATATTGTGGTCTTAAATGCATGTTATGATTTTAAGCTTTAGTCATTTGACCTTGGAGCGTGAAATACTTTAAGCTGAGATTAGAACTTCTAAAATCTATCCTTCTTAGACTTCATATTTGTAGCACTTATTCATTGTTCTGGCATGGTGAAACTTATTGAATTATTTCTTTCATCTAAACAACAGTTACTGAAATCTAAAGTAAACATATAAAAAGGTCAGTTTGATGCTGTCGGGGAACTCCCAGCATTTGAAATTGTCAATACTTTGACTCTAGTAATGTACATACTACAGCCACTGTTACCACAGTGAATTTTATCATCTTGTCTGCAGAAACTCATTTACAGCTTTCATCAAATATTTGATACATGAATATTTGTTAACCATTGTGCAATATCGTGGCATCTTGTTCTAGTGGAGGAAGCTCCGGTCAAAGAAATTGCTAAAAACATTTGATGAAAGGGCACTTTGTGTTGGCACTGTGTGTCCATTTGATTGGCATTGGGGTTCTGCGGGAGAGTGGGTGGGGAACACTTCTGGTTGTGTCTGCCATGTCTGAGTCATGCACATGTGGCCTTGGTGTTGAAGTCTTCTTCTCTGTCACCCCTTCCTCCTTGGCCCTGGTCCGTGCTTTGCTTCCCTGCTGCCATAATCTAAGCAGCTTTTCCAGACTTTGTCCTTCTGCCATGATGTCTCTGCCTAGAAGCCAGCAACCATGGACTGAACCTCGAGCAAGTTAAACCTCTCTTCCTTTGGTTTTGTATTTCAGTGAAGTGAAAGCTGACTACTAAAGAAATAACAGGAGGCATCTATTTTGTAGAACTGCTGGACACCCGCATTAACAAGAGTCTGCCTTGCAGAGCTGTAGCATCTGGCCAGGTCTTGAAGAATAGTCCAAAGTGATGAGAGGGAGAAAGGCGTTCCAGGACAGTGTGGCCACCCTTCTCATATCCTTGGATACAGTCCAGAGGCATTGTTTTCCCTGAATTCCTTAGTCCTTTTGCTGCTAATAACTCTCTGAAAAAGACAAAAGAGCTGTCTTATGAGACTCGCTCCTCCTGACCCAATTTTGGGGCATACTGATCACCAGTAATTTCTCAAATGCTCCTCATATACCTCTGGAAATTAACTCAAATTGTATTCATCATGTGTCTCCTACCTGGAAGCCAAAAATAGATGAAAGTGGTTCCTCGCTTAGCAGAAATAATAAACCAGCCTCCGGCACACCAAAAAGGGAACCTAAGAACAACTTGGCACAGTTTTAAAAACCTACAATTGAATACCCCATGGGTTCATCCATATTTTCTGCACATTGTTTGTATAACTCTTGTAATATTTTTTCCTGTTTTCATGTGACTATCAATGCATTGTAACTATGCCACAGCAGAAGAATCATGAATTAATACATTTTTGGGGATGGGCTGTGTGGCATGTCATGGCTTCCTGTATCAGAGGATGGTGTTCATCTTGCTGTGTGTCATGGTTTGTGTCTGGATGTTCCCCCAAGGCCTCATGCAGTCATGGGGAGGGCTTCTAGAGTTTATGATGGATTTATGGTCCAACGTTGGAATTATGGATATGAGTGCTCCACCTGCCCTGGGACGGGTAGTTTGCATACAATGTAAGGGAGGGAAAGAGGCTGCTTGCCACCACTCCTCCTGTTTGCTCTTGCTGCTTTTGCTATCTTCCACTGCCATGAATGATTGCCCGCTGCCATGTGCCACTCTGCCTTGGAGCCAGCCAAGTATGGACTGAAACATCCACAGACTGTCAGCCAAATAAACCTTTCCTTCCTTGATTCTGGGTGTCAGGCATTTTGTATCAGCAGTGAGAGAAAAGTAACCAAGACACTGTGTTTGCTGTTATAAGCGTTAATGACACAGTGGCAGCCACTAGAGACAAAGTCAGAGTGTCTAGCAGAAATGAAACCACATTCTCTAAGACTCGACCACTTAACTTGTTCAGAGACTTAAACACCCTGACTCTTCAATTTGTGATGGTTGATGGAATATAATTTTGCAATTAGCAATGTGTACATTCCTAACATATTAGTGTTTCACGTACTCTCAATGAATTATGTAAATTTCTTTTACCTATAAGTTTATGTTTTAGTTTTTGCCTCATTACTAAATATCACACATGCTATAGTGTTCCTTTTTAAGACAATGCAATTAAAGTCTTTAAATGAAGCAATCAGTAGGCTACAACAAGCAATCAGCCTTAAATATGCAATCAAATGGAATAAGAAGCAAACACTGCTGCATGTTTGTGGGAATCCAGACCAGTGGGTATTAATATGCAATAAAAGACTGGAGGCAGAAGAAGAGTGTCTCTTTTCTGGCTTACACTGCAAAACACTCACCAAATGGATACAGAGAGTGCAGCGGAGTTGTATTCCTAGTATGATCTCATGGTTCCCATTATGACCTTTAGTTTGTCTAAAATCAGATGTCTAATACACTTGTTATTTTATTCTCAGTCTCTGAAAGAACCTATTACTCCTGTGTACTTGTTGGAAAAAATGCATATATTCTACATGGAAAAATATACCCATCATTCTATTTCACTTACAATTTGTCACTAATCTCTGGCAAAAACCTGTGTTATTACACTTCTTGGAAGACTTTACAAGTTGCACACCTGGCCAACTTTAACTGCACAATTTTAGGAGTTTTGAGAGACTTATGCAGCCTTGTAACCAGCACCCAGCCATGGTAGGAAACCTTCTCTTGAAACCCTGAAGTGCTCCCTTGTGTCCCTTAATGATCAGTGCCCTTCTGCATCCTCCACACTTTTGATAGCTATTGACCTGTTTTCTGTCACTGTAGTTGTGAGTCCTTTAGAATTTCATGCAATAGACTTATATTTGGTCTCTTGCATTTGATTTCTGTTAGTTAGGATGGTTTTGACATTTACCCATGTTACTGAGTGAATCAATGCTGTGTTCCTTCTTTTGCAGAATATTTTATTGTATTTGATTATTCACTCACCTCTTCTACCATTTCTTGCCATAATGTATAAAATAGTTTTGAATACCTGTGTCTGAGTCTGTGTGGCATGTGCTTTCATCTTCTTGGGTGCATACCTACAGATGGGATTGTGGAGTCTCTTGCTAAGTGCATGGCCAGCTCTGTAAGACATCTTGGAGCTGTCCTGCAGAGGACCTGGGTCTTTGACTTCCTACCTGCAGAGGTGGGAGCATCAGGAGCTGCGGGTCCACATCTCACTTGAGATCACTGGGCTTTTCCACTTTATCTCTTCAATGGTTTGCTGCGCTAGCTCATTAAAGTTTTACTTGACATTTCTCTAATGGTTAAACAGACAAGGAATCTTCACATGCTTATTTTCATTATGAACCTTGAAGTATTTATTCAAATAATTTGCCAATTTTTAATTGAGTTATAAGTAATATTGAGTCATGAAAGTTCTTTGTGCATACTGGAGACAAGTCCTTTATCAGAAATATATTTTGCATACATTTTCTTCCACTTCATACCTTCCTGTTTCTTTCTTGCAAAACATTTTCTAAAAGCCAAAGTTCATAATTGTGGTAAAACACAATATATTAACATTATTTATATCAATTAAAGAAATATTTGCACAAACTCTGATTACTATGTTTTAGCCCTGTATAGTTAATTATAGAAGCTATACATATATAGTGTGTTACATTTAAGGTATGATGCATTTCATGCTAATTTTTATTATTGATATCAAATAACAAAGTGCAAGTTTATCTTTTATCTGTTTTCATATGTTTACCCAATTTTTCCATCTCCTTTTATGGAAAACATTATCTTTTCCCTATTGTGTTGGGTTGACTTATTTATTGAATATCATTTGCCATTTGAACGTGATCGTCTGCATGATAAACCAAATGTTTCCTCTCACTCTAGAAAGACAATTGGTGGCATAATTTTTTTAGGACAAACTTGCTTTCCTATGAAAACCAGGAGTCAAATACAAAAGAAATACTGATTGCTAAACATTTTGCAAAATATCACTGATTAAATATTTTTGTCTCCTATTTGGTTCTTAACAATTTCAGCCTTGTAGTTATTTCTCTGTGTGGTATTTACAATGCATATTGCTGAGATGTGTTTAAGTTTACAAAAATACTGCAGAGTTTTGGATGCTATAGTTGTTGCTGCTTTTTTTTGTTTGCCTTCATTTTAGAGATTACTGCTTCCAATTATATACAAGTTGCAGTAGATTACATGTAGCTTCAAGCATAGCACCTGGAGTACAGTAGACTCTAAACTAATATGAGCAGAATAAATGCACAATTTCTAGGTGGAGTGTTAGCAATTTTAGTTATATCGTTATGCTGTAATTTAGATTTTGGGGGGCTGGGGATTTAGCTCAGTGGCAAAAGCGCCTGCCTGGCAAGTGCAAGGTCATGAGTTCGGTTCCCGGTACCGGAGAAAAACCAAAAAAAAAAAAAAAAAAAAAAAAATTTAGATTTTGGGGGGTAAAAATTTGGAATATCTGTGCTGTTAGAGGATGGAAAGAACCTACCACTCTGGGAACTCAAACTGTTAATGTTTTTTGGGTAAAAAAAGTGTCATTCATGGTTTTTTCCTAACTTATAAAGTCAAAAAGCCACATTTTTTTCAAGAAGTTTATCATTTATATGGCTAAGCTATATGTCCTATGCCAAAGCTAGGACTCAAGGAGTTTATCATCCTAAATATTTTTCAAGTGTCATTGCTCCATTTGTTCCAAATCTCTCCGTTTGCAGTTGAAATTGCATGTTTAACAAAATCTCATATGAAATTAAATCTTTTTAGTAAAATACAACCTACATTGTATATTTTGACTGATCTTTATCAATTAATATAGTAAGACCATTATCACCCAGTACTAACAAGGAATTCTGTCCTATTTATATAAGTGAAAGCAACAGAGTTGTTTGATGTTTTCAGTCATCAGTGGAGATCCTCACATGCCAAATGCATTCCTCTTTCCTCTCACAGGCTGGACGAAGTGAGCTTTTTCTTTAGAATAGAGGAAATGGCCTGAGAGGTCCTGTGTTTCTCAATGGTCAGTTGGGGTCAAGAGGTGTGAACATAAAGAGCTTTAGTAGCTTTTTCTTTACCATGGAGAGAGCGGTACATCCATCCGGAGGACACGGAGAACTTAGGTTCAAGCTCGTTACACAGAATCCAACACATAATAAATGCTTAAAACGTGGAGCTCACATGCCTTTATATTTCCACTTTTTTGCCAGTTGGTAAGGAAATAAAAATAATCTACAGCAAATTCATGATACATGCTACTTACTTGAAATTCTTTATTTTTCTGTAAAGAATAGGCTGCCTAGAGGCTAAAAGTCTTCTATGCTATATGGAGGAAGGATTATTTCCAATGAAAAGTTTCAAAGACCACAGGGTAATTAAGTTTGTATTCTCATTCAGTGGGAATAGTTAGCCAAAAGTTTTCTCTTTCTAGTCAAAATAAACCTCTCATGTTTAAACCATAGGTTGCAGGACATAGGCAGAGAAGATTAAATGTATCAAAAATTTTTTTTAAATATTTAAGTTGGTTGTGGTGCACAGGCCTGTAATGCCAACACCATGGAAGCTGGGGCAGAATGATCTCAAGTTAGAGCCCAACATGGGCAATTTAGAGACTTAGAGAGATCCTGTCTCAAAAGAAAAAAAGAACAAAATGTATGGGAATGTAGGTCAGGGCAAAGGCCCTGGGATCAATGTACACTACCACAAAAAGAGAGATAAGGTTATATGAATTATTCCAAGTTTTAGAGGCAAAACAGCTGTTTGAGTAAAAATTAATGTCAATGGTGTTAGTGTTATTTGCTGGTTTACACTAGGATTTTCTGTGCCTTGGTGTAACCATCCCCACTCCATTTTGAAGTAAAGATAGGCTATAAATAAATACTAAAAATATATGCTGAAGGGTAGCTTTGTATAAAGTTAGGAAACACTTCTGAGCCATGGTTTTGTGGGAACAATGTTGTCTCTGCAAGAGACCATGTTTTTCTAAAAAGCCCTAGGACCAGCAAAAGAGAGGGCTATTGTCCATCAGATCATTTTGACATTCTAATGGCATGGTCAGTACAATCAGTTGTGTCATTTAGGGTGGTTGAGTACAATAAAATCATGAAAAACTGTTCAGTTTATAAATCCATATGAAAGCAGTTGTGATCTCTCTTTCTGACAAGGACTCTTTTTAAGAAAATCATCTGCACTATCTTACATTATTACTGTATTTACTGTAAAAGCGATTGTATGTATTTGTTTTCCATTGCTGTTTCATACAGAGCTGGCGAATCTCTTATCCCCAATCAATTGTCCATTCATCGTGTTAAGGTTTGTAAGAAAACAAGCTCATTTTTTTTTAGACTCCTTTTAAAGTGATTCTGAGTTTGCAGAATAGACTATCCCATATAAATTATAAGAAAATCTATAATTTTAAAATACATGACTCCTTATCAGAAATTTATTTTAGATAATTGTTAACAAATCTTCAAGGAGGCAAAGATGTTCTTCTCTTTCATTAGTGAGTATTAAATCGGAGGAAAATCTTGGAAATTTGAACTTTATCCTGGGTCCCAGTTACTCATATTTATATTTCTTTATATTTTTGAACACTCACTTGACAAATTTGAGTTTAATTTTATTTTTCAATGATAATAAATATTTCTTATTAAAAATAATGTACTTTCGTCTGTAGCTCTCACATGCAGGCTGGAGAGCTTTGGGCACAAGGAAAGAAAAGGCAGCTTGCGGAGTCAGCAAGAATCACAGGCAAACTTTCAGGTTTTCTTTTGTTTTGTTTTTTATTTTAAAGAGAGTAGTAAATGAGACACAAACAAATAAAAATTAGAACAATAGCAGCATACTATTATCACAAACATAAACAAACCAAAGCAAGAACATTTAAAGGGATACAGGGTTTCAAGACAAAATAATATGAATTAACAGTGGTTGTTATATTACATATCGCTGTCCTCAACTATGTTGCTCAGATTACTAGATGTAAGAATGGAAGATTGTTCAAACCGTTACAGAGAATGAGAAAATAATTATTAGATAAAACATTAGAGATAATACGGAGTTTCACTAGAATGAATCGATCCTTCTTATTGGGAAGTAGTACCTAAAATCCTCAGGAAGCAAGTAGCGCAGATTCTACCCATGGCATACATGCTGAAGAATTGCAGCACCTCTGCTTCCTGTGCCGAATCACACTTCTTACCATGTTCTCTTTTGTGTGTGAAGAAGGCTGGATGTGTTCAGAGGCATCGTCTGTACACAGGCAAAAAAGCTGCACTGTGTGTACTCATTGCATATTTAATATATTTCATACGTTTATGTTATTTGAGCATATTCATATAAATAACACATGTATGTTATTTATAGGGTTTTTTCTCAACCAAAAATTATAATCTCCACAGTCAGAGTTATCTATTACCTAAAAGAAATCACTAAGAATATGTTGAAATTCTGTATCCATCTCCACACTTACTCTTAATAGTGAAATCAGCAAGCATACTATGGGAAAAACAATGTTTTGTGCATTTACTTTAAATTTCAAATATACAAATTAAATTTATGATTAAATTTATTGACATGGATCTTGTATATAACATATTTTTCCATTACCAAAATGTAATTGCCAGTAATATAATTATCCACCAGTGTGTGTGCATATACATAAAACTAGTTATTTCCTAAGAAATAAAAAGAGGATAATCTAGCATTCATTTTACATACTTTTAATACTGGTTTTGTATGTGTGCGTGTAGTGGAACTATTCCAGCTGGATACTTGTGAGTGTATACAGGTGTGCATATGTGTGCTGACACCTGACACACGGTGCTTACTCACTTGAGCACAGGCAATTCTTTGGAAAGCTCACGAGAGTAGCTAAGTAAAAAACAACTGGCCAATGCATGAGCTGCGCTTGACCTCTGATCTGGCCTGACACACGGTGTCAGATTGACCAAATTTTGGCTAACAGGTCATGTTTTCTTTAGATATAAACACCAACCTTGGGCCATATTGGCATTGGTATCTCTCAAGCACTAAATAGCCCATTTAGGCAATGGCATAGGAAAACACTCTGGGCAGGTATCAGAGCCTCTGGTCTGATTGTCACCTGGCACTCATATCTGGAACCAGGAAGAACAGCAGCCTCCACCCATAAGGCACAGGCAGAAAATGGAGCGAGCTGAGACAGACGCAGAGAAGGTATGGGCCCAGTGGTCTACTCTTCGGATATGTAGATTCCTTTTTTATTACTGTTCATGTACCATGAGGCCAACAGAGCAAGAGACAGATACCCCTGAGAAGACTGCTGCATATAGTTCCCAAAGGGAGGAGCGCAGGGTGCTATCCAGGGCACACCCAGGGATCACTGGGGCCATTCAGCAGGCAGAAAAAGCAAGGAGGGAACAGAAGGAGGAGCACTCACTGCACTTTAGATAAAAAGGAGCACAGAGGCAGGGTAGGTGGGTTTAGGATTGGTTGTTTTTCATAATTTCCGCAGCCTAAGGATGTGAAAGTGGCCTTAGTTGTCTGCTTCCAGGACCTGGGATTAGAGCAGGGGAATGCTGGCTCTGCAGGTGAGAGTAAAACGGAGGGGGTGGCATGGGAGTCTCTGGATTACAGCCCTTGTATGTGAAGAGTATGCCCTGGAGCCTGTCACTTACCATCTAGGATAAGACTGGCTCGGGAAGGGATGTGCCTCTGGGTAAGCAAGGCAAAAGAATTACAGAACATCAAAAGACATGTATTCCTGTGATCTACAGGGCTGAGGTTAGGATGAAGAATACTATGAATGTAGAAGCTACCTCTTTAAGATTTATGATATTTTAAAAACAACACATCCAAAATATCATTAAAACTTTGTTTGATATTAAAATGCACAGGCATATTGTTTTATACATTTATTGAAAACATGTCTGAAAACAAACATAAAGCGTAGTGTTCAACCTCAACAGCAAAGGAGCTGGAAGTGAGCTGTGCCGTGAAAAAGAATGTGTGGACAAAAAACAAGTCAGGCTGTCATGGTGTCGATTGAAAATGTTTCTCAGATGTCTCACGTGTCCAGAGGTGGGGCTTTATATGAAGGTGTTTGGATTACTGGGGTGCTATTTTCATGCACTGATGAGTTCAGAGCTAATGTGCCTTGAGGAGATGGGGCCCTGTCAGAAGAGGTGAAGCACAGAGGGTGTGACCTGGAAGAGTGTGTTCTCATCCCTGGCTCCTTCCTTCTCTCTCTGCTTCCTGGATAAAAAGAGATGAGCAGCTGTCCCGTGCCAGGCCATCCTACTATGCCACTGCTGTCCTAGAGGCAGCTAACCATTGACTGAATCCCATGAAACCATAAGCCCAGTTATACCGTTCCTCCTCTAGCTTGTAGGTGTCAGGTATTTTGTTCCATTGACAAAAAAGCTGGCTAATATACGTACATACCTCGTGAAACAATTGAGGAATATTAAACCATTGAGAAGTTTCATAGGACGGTATTGTCAAACTTCAAAGTTAAGTCTCATGATTCATAAGTTAAGTCTCATGATTTTCCTTCTGGGAAATATCTGAACCCTCACCAAGTTGAATGTCATTTCTTTAGCACCAACAGATGGCACCAGTACTTAGTGGAGAAGGGTTATGGCTCTAACTGAGCCAAGTACAGGAGATGAGAGTCTCCCTGCTACTTGTTCAGCATTAAGAAACTGGAATACTTTAGATAATGGCATTTTTATAGACTCACCTTAGCCAAAATGCTAACACCATCTGTTTGAAATGTTTAAATATCTTCCTCTGCCATCATGGAAGCAGATTTAGAAATTTAAAATATATAAATTATAACTCATATCAAGGGTGCAGATTGCTTCTGATCAACAGAGACTCTTTGTCTGTGGAAGTTTAAAAAAACTAAATAATAAATAACCCATCAAGACCACAAATCATTTGTACTCTCAGACCACATGCAGAGCCACACAAAGGAGAGAAAATACATTGAGAATAAATTTTGAATTGTTTTCATTTGCAGGTCTTTTTTATGTTCATAGTGGATATAAATGAAAGCCATACAACACCAACCTCTCCTAACAAGATTCTGCTTTTTAAAAATGATTGCCTTTTAATTTTTCAAAATACTTACATGGATTTATACAGCAATTAAAGTTACATAATTCAGAAAATATTACTCAGAGATAAACATAATAGAGTTTTCAGTTATTTTGTTAGTCATTAATGTCTCTATTAAAGTTTTTTTAGCTAAAAATTGAGATAAAACAGTCTAGAGATAAAATGAAAGTGAAACAATGCCCAGGGTATGAAGAATCTCATCTCATTCCTATAGAAATGGTAGTTACAATTATTTATTATAACACATGAGGCTCCCAACACATGAGACTTCCAGGGGACATTTTATTTTATTTTATTTTATTTTAGGTACCCGGAATTGAACTCAGGACCTTGTGCTTGCCAGGCAGTCATTTGTGCCGCTGAGCTATATCCCCTGCCCTGAGGGGACATTTTAGATCTAAATCATAACATCATGATGATTGATTTGACTATGGAAAAATCTATTTATGGTAAATTGTGCCATTGAATTATAACTACTTCAAGTAATTTTCAAATAGTGAAAGTGTGTTAAAGGTGAGAGGCTTAGGTAGTATTTTTACAAAATTACACTTATCATCATCAGACTCCAAAATCCATAAGAGTGTGTGTGTGTGTGCGTGGTTGCAGGTGTGTGTATGTATGCCCATCTGTGTAGAGAATGCTACACATATCCTTCTAGGAACAATTAACAGGGGGGGAAAATGTGCTGAAAAGAACTGTCTAGAAGGGGTTTTTTTGCTTTTTCTTTATAAGCCTGACCTGAAACTACTTATGTGCTATTAATTTCACCTTGGAGTAATTGCATGTATTTTTGCAAATATTTTAATGTGTTGATTCTAGGTGCATTTGCTTTTCCATTTGGGATATGAAGAGTAGTACAATTGTTTTGAAAAATTCTCGATTCAGATGCACATCTAGCTCCAAGCAGTTTGCATAAGAGGTCACAATCCTAAAATTGGTCCAGTGTATGCATTATGATTTTTCAAAGGATTTGAAATGAGCATCATAAATGTGGTCTGACATGAAAAGAATAAAAAGGATGGGTAGGTTTACTGGACAGAGGAAGGTGAAGGTACATAACGTGTGGTCAAAGTGCTAAATACGTGTCAACAAAGAACAAAAACTTTTAGCAACTTTTTGGGATAGATATATACAATTGAGTTCCCTAACATCAGCTTCTCGATCCATAAACTAAAGACAGTCCTACATACCTATCTTTCTCAGCTGCATAAAAGAGACTAAGTGTTTGGTATAATAAATTGGTGGTTCTCTATCTCCCTTCACTCTCTAGGAAATTTGCAACAACTATTAGCATATAAGTGGCTCTGAGACTCATGTAATAAAAACCCTTGTTTAGCTTTGACTCACTGCGTACATAGCACTTGTGGAAATATTTTCCTATAAGACACTTTAGAAATCACTCATAAGCCTCAGTGCACCAATATTAAGCATGAAGTAATGCCACAAGCCATTTTTATTCATATCGGCGTGTTTGTACTCATGATCTACAAAGAGCCTAGGATAATAACTGCTCAGTAAATGTCTATGTGTGCAAAAGAAAACGTTTATATCAGAGAATCTTTTACCGAGTACATATTCAGAAAACGATAGGTAATGATGAGTAAGCCAAAAGTGGCAGCATGAAAGTGAAAGCATAAATCAGTTTTAAGAACTATGTCAAGAACGTTGTGATTGTTAGAAGTGGGAAGAATGGAACAGAGCCGAGGACCCAGGAAGTGAGAATGCATGAAGAAATTATTTCCAGTGTTGAAAAGTAGTAACAAAGGTAGGGTCAGCAGAAGCAATAGAAGGTCATGGTTGACATACAGTCTTGGGCTTGGAAATAAATATACAGTAGGCAAATGAACAAGAAGGTATGAAGACAATGTTAAGACTTTGACCTTGGGCAACAGAGAAAATATAGCACCATAAACCAAGATAGGGAAGTCAGAAATTGGAGTATTTGTGTATGGAAGAAAACATCATTGTGGATGTAACTTCTGGAGAGGACTTGACCATCCATGGAGGTCATGAGCAATGGGAAACGTCTTCCTAGAATTCTATGGAGAACTTGGGAAGAAAGGAAGTCTGAAGCCTTGTACAGATAGCACATAGGGATGATGCTTTTGGAGTAAGAAATATAACAAAGAAAACTATGTAGAAGAATCAGTCTTACAGGCAGAACATGGGAGTGTGAGTAGATTTAAAGGAAAGCAAGAAGAGACAAGAAGATTGACAGAAGCTAGAATAGTGCTGCGTCCAGTGTGTGAACCGGGTTTAGAAGGACGAGTCCTCAAGGGTCAGATACTGCAGCCTGAAGTAAGTGTCTCAGAAAAAGTGGGTTCACCAAGAACCAGGAAACTATTGTCCATGTTTGACAGAACATTTCTGCGGAGGGGCAACAATAAATCTTTTGGAGTAGAATAAAACATGGATGGCCAAGAGCAAAAGAAGGAAATATCTGTGGTGCTTGACAAACCCTCATAATATCTTGACAAAGGTGTCAGATAAATCTATTAATAGTGGGAATTTTTCGAGTGAGCAAGTGCTCCATTGAAAAAATAAGATAAACATGGGACGGCTGCACCACACGTGCACCAGCTTCCCTCCCTCCAAGACCTTGGGACCTCTGACCATCGACCCAGAGCCCCAGAGCGCTGAGCAAGATGTCAGCTGTTTCACAGTTAGTTCACATGGTTATTGTGTTACTTCATGTACTAATTTAACATGCATTTGAATCACACAGCAAAAAAGAGAACTAACAGCCAGAAGAAAGTCCTTTCAATGAACTAATAGAAATTAATAGTACAATTACCTTAGCTATCTTGTGTGCCTATATCTATATATCTGTATCTATATCTATATATGTATGCAGTTTTTTAAAATTTACTCTCTTCCTTCTTTTCTCCTTTCCCACATCCCAGTTGTTCTTTCCTTTTGAGCAGTTTCTTTCCCTTTCAAGATATCTATTGTACCTTTTGTATCTTATTTACTCTTTCAGTTTCTTACATGAGGGAAATGATACAATGTTTGCACATAGCATGCTAATTTGATGAGTGATTTTACATTACTTTTAAGAATAAAGAGTGTCTTAAATATAAACTCAATTAAGATTGGAAAGTGTGTCACTTTCTGTAAGTGATGAAGGACACATAATAATAAATGTTATCCTTCAGTGTTTCGTAGATCTTATTGTACCACTCAAATAATCTAGTTATGCTGTAAGAGATAGAAATGATCTCTCTTACACGTGCATAATAATATGAACATTGACTCTATTTTAACTATTACTCAAATCCTGTGGTATTTAGCAGATGAAATTTAACAAGAGCAACTGCATAAAGTGCACATAATAGCATCAGTGCCGGGTCTAATTTTATACACACATACATCTATAGAGGTAGGTAGATACATAGATAGATAGATAAATAGACAGATCAATAGAGAGATACATAGAAAGATAGATGTATATGTATATATTTCTCATGATAAACCTGTCATGTGGATACCATCTTCTGCACTGTAGAGATGATGGAATTAAGCACCAGGAGGTTACAGAAAAAGATCACACAGGCATTGGCCGCATCACGGGCCTTGCCCCTCCCAGTCTCCCCGCCCTGGGTTACACTGCACATTCAGCAGTGAAGCACAGGTTAGAAGCCTGGAGGCTGTGCCCCTGCAATGCACTCACTGGCCTGGGGTAGCTGGTCATGAGACTGTACAGAAGCTTTCCTGTTCTTCCCTTAATAAATAAGCATTTGGGGGTTTTCTTTGTTTGTTTTGTTTTGTTTTATTGTTTTTTGAGTTGTTTCTTTCGTAAATGGTGCTGCCAAATGGCCCGTATGTGTCTCTGGATTTACATATTTCAAGGCTTTTTTTTTTTTTCTTTACATACCCAGGAGGTGAAGTTCATCTTTGACAAGCTAATGCTTGTTAAATTCCTTCCCAAAATGGTGCCCTAAGTTGTCTTCCCATTGCCAATGGAAATGAGTCTGTTGACTCACATGCCTTACTTCACCTCAGGTGCTGAACCTTGATCGACTCAAAGAGAAAGAATTCATCAGGAAGAAAAGGGGAGGCAGAAAATGTGTGCCTTTAGTGTTCTCAGAACCCAGACCTCGGGCACAATTATTAACTTTTCTGAATGTCACTATACACTTCTGAAAATTATATATATTTTATTTAATCTTCCAACCATATTCTTTACATACTAGGTCATCAGAAATGTGAAGTGTATGTAAATAATCCAAAATGTCTCTCAGTTGGAAGCAAGTTACCTCCAAAGTAATCACACAGCTTTCTAAAACACAAGTATAGGAAAAGGTCCATTGCCTAACAATAAATTTCCAAAACTATTTATCATAAATACTTAAAAATTTTTAAATAGTTCACATTTTCTTTTTCATTTTTTTTAATGTATACACACATGCAAATTTTAAAGTACAGTTCTGGTGAATCAGCATAGATACAAAGATGAACAAGTCGGTAAACCAAAGTAGAAATGGGAATGTTGGGGGGGACTCAGGAGAGAGAGTGACACTTGTGAGACTCGGGTGCATTGCTATGAAGCTTCAGCCACACACTAAGCACTGTAGAAAAGGAAAGTCTGATCCTGCTTTAGCCCTATGTAGAAGCAGGGATGGGGTTGGGGAGCCATGCCCAGAAGGAGATGGCAGTGAGGTGGAGCACCCGATGTCCTGGTCTGGTCAGATGTGGTTACCTATGGAAGCATGTATTCATACCAGAATCTCTTTTAACACCGAAGCAATAAATTTCCTGAAGCAGAAAGCTCAAGTTAATACAAAGAAGTTAAATTCAAAACACATTAATAATGTCTGTGGAGGTCTGATTGGACTGTAGGATGTGTCTTACTTTCTTAGTCACTGGGACGCAATACCCTATCCCCATAATTAAAGGAAGAAGGGTTGATTTGGGCTCACAGTTTATAGAGGTTTCAGTCTATAGTCAGTTGGCTCCAAGTCAGGGCAGCGTGGTGGAGGGGCACCACAGAGGAAAAACAGCTCATGACATGGCAGTAGGAAATAGACATCAAGCAAGGATGAGGGAGACAGACCCTACTAGACCACGCCCCTATTGCTCACATTCTCCAACCAGGCCTCACCTCCCATATCCCATGTAGCTGCAAACCCATAGTGGACCAATCCACAAGTAAATATCCTATACTTCTGATGCAGTCAGCTCCCGAAGCTCCACTTATGAGCACATGCGGCTTCAGGGGGACATCTACATAGAAAGTATAACAGCCAGTACCTTTGTTCCTACTAGTGATTTATTTCTTGGATTCTGGGTACCACAAAAATGATAGTCCTTGTATCATTTTGAAGGAAATATTAGAATTTTCCTATATTGCTCAAATGTGTCAAGAACTTTTAAAAAGATTATTTTAAGCTTCACTATGTGACACACACATACATATATACCTACAAAATTGTGGGCAGGAAGCAACTCAAGCTGTAATTTCATTTTTAGAGGGACTACTTGAAAAAGAATTACTGTATGAATACTATCTTGACATTAAAGTGAAAACAACCCCAAAGCAAAACAGATTTTAATTAAGAAATCTTGACATTGATGAAAAGGTCTTAGGAGATGTCACAAAGAAGCTGTGCGGAGCTCCTCATGAACTTCATGGATAACGTTATTCAGCCTAAAGCAGAAAACAGTATGCATTCAAGATACTGATGCCACAGACAGAGGAAGGAACCTGTGTGGTTCTATTAAGTATGAGAATTAATCTAAGCTATTGTGAACCGACCCTTAGAGAACTGTAAAATTTTCTTTTTATTGTTTTCAGATGTACTACTTTAGTCAGCAATGGAAACTCTTATTGCTGTTTTTTTTTACTCAGCCATGCTTCTCAATGAACAATTTTTTCCTTCACATTGAATTTTACATAAATTATGTACCTTGAAGAAGCAGGAAGGCACTGAGCTAAGATTCCGTATATCTTGCCATAAATATACTTTTTTAGACCATTCATAATTTAAATATCTGTTAGGAATACTTACATGCTTAATTATTCTTTAAATATAATCAACTGTTTCTTGTGAACAGTTGTGGTTTCTATTCAAGTAAAACTTCCAAGTCAGAAGACATGAGTAATAATTTATGAAAATGTTCTTTTTGTAAAATAATGTTTCTTATTTTTCCCATCAGTACTGGGAATCAAATCCAACGATACTTTACCACCAAGCTACTTCTCCAGACCTATCTATCTGTCTGCCTAGCCAGCTTTCTACCATCTGTTTATTTCTTAGACAGGGTCACCTTAAGTTGCCCAGCCAGAACTTGAACTTGTAAGCCTTCTACCTCAGCCTGCTTCAGAGTTGGGATTTAGAATTAACAGCCTTTTCTGCTAGACTTTTGGTCTTAGATCCTATATATAGCAATTCTTGGCTAGAATGTCCTAATTCTTGGCTTGAAATTCCAGTGATTCTTGAAGCTGTTTGCCTTAGGTAAAGTAATAAACATCTCTTTGATAGCTTACAAGGGTATTTTCTCCTTAAACAAGCATGTAGGTAAATTTTGACAAAGCAACAGTATACCTAACCTAAAATAGGACATTCATATCAGAAATGTGAAGTTATCTTATTTCTAGATGATCAGAGCTCTATGGGTGATATTTTTGGATGAACATATTTTTGCTGTAATTGATTTGGGCAAAATTTGTGATCATAACATTGAATCACTTAAAGTTACGAATTTCAGCTGGAACCCAACGGCTTTGTTTTTGTAAGTATAGAAAGGAGAATAAATTGTGGAAAGTTACTTTCTCTAGCTGAGAGTAAAAATGCAGGTAGCCTTCTAGCAGTGAAATTTAGTCATTTATAAATCTGGACCACTCACTACTTCTTTATGCCTTATTTTCTCAACACCAAAAAGGGCTACTACTGCTCTGTTAGCTGCCTTATCATGGGTGAGGGTTTGTCGAAATCAGCTGTTCTTACAAATAAATTTGTCTACATTTTTAAAATAAATGTTTCAGATTTTTTAGTGTTTCACAATAAAATGTACAAAAAAGTTATACTTCTGGATATTATTCTATTGCTGATAAAAAACAAATGTTTGTCCCTCCCCGCCTAAGGAAGCCTTGAGACTATTTCGGAGCCGCTTACGAAGGTCGTTGCTGTCGCTGGACTTGGCTGGGTTTTACCCGGCATAGTTCTTGCGGAGCGGCCGGTGGCTGCAGCCTGGCATGCAGGAGACGCTTGGTGCACGGAGAGCTGAAGGGGAACTTTGTGTCCAGAACAAGTCATAAAACTCTGTCCGGGGCACTTGTATTGTTCTCATAAATCAGCGTAACAAATACCAGGAGTCAAACCAAATTGCTGTCAAATAAATCAGTTCTAAATTTCTCCTCCTAGTTAGAGGAGGTCACTGTGTAGGTTAAAGGATGCTCCGCATGGTTTTGTTAGGAAGAACCTAAATGATACCGGCCAAGGAGAAGGCGTTCCTTGTCCCTTGGCCTTGAGGTCACGATTCCAGGGCTGGTGGTGGGGAGGGCTCTCCGCTTCATACTCCCCCATGGCAAGGGCTTTGCACCCTCCTAGGACAGGTTAGGCTAGTTCTGGATGCATCCTCACACGACCGAGCACACTCCAGACAAGACTGTCCTTCTTGTCAGTGCCGCCATTATTAGTCTATACTGGGCCAAAAATAAGTGTTCTACTCTGGCTTTCTCATATAGGAGAAACTGTGTGGTATTTAAGCTTGTGTGTCTGAGGTACAGTGGCCGCCTTGTTCATGAACTTAACTCTTTACACGAACCAGGCTGCAAACCCAATTGGATAAAAACCAAGTCAGATTTCCCCATACGGTCCACAGTGAACCTAACTGAATTTGATTTAGTTCTTCTCCAATTCAGTTTGTGAGCTAAATTGTGAAAAGAATTAAGGTTCAGTTTGTGGCCTGAAATACCAGTATATTTCGGTTAAAAACATGCCCTGAAGGTGCATCCATTTTCTTACAGATGCCTTGTTTATCCTTCTTTATGGCAGAGTAGTACTCCATGGTGTATAAATACCACTTTTTAGAAAGGTTCTCAAATGGAAAGGGGATCAAGTGATAGAGGAAGAGGGAGAGAGAGAAGGGATAAGGCATGAAGAAAGGATTTGGGATATGTTATGTACGTGTAGCAACTCCACACAAGAAATATAAGCATTAAGTAATACATACATGTACCAATATACTAAAATAAAAAACATTGAAAGTTTGTCTATTATAGGTTTATAATTATAAAATGGACTTCCAATCCCCCAGATTTCTAGAAATGCCATTCTCTCCTTTGGGTGCTGAGTGGCTAATAATTTTTCCTCTGTGAACATGATTGGCCTGGTAAGAGACAGTCAATGCAGATGCACTGATTTGGAAAGAAATTCACACCTTTGAGTAGCACACGTTTTCTGTGTTAGTGGAAAACAAGCTGCAGACTCAAATCACCCATTCACAAGGAACGAAAAGGAAATAATGCACCCTCAGATTTTGTAGAAGGGAAATAGGAAGGAGCATTTCTAAACCATATCCACTTCCTAGGACACACAGGAAATATGTAAGCAAAAACAGTCAGAATGCATGAGCATTTCCCAGAGGCTCAGGTTAGCAGGAGCGGTGTGCATGAAGCAGAGACCTTGGGGTTGGGTAGGGATGAGCCTGGCAGCACTGACCAGGACTGGGTCACACCAAGGAGCTGCACTAGTGCTTACACTGGAGGGAGGATTTGGAGGAAGCCCCTGCCACTCAGGGAGCCGGGGTGTAGGTTGAAAGAAACCTGGGGTCTGAGGAGGGGCCCAGGCTGGTCACAAACCCCTGGGCTCAAAGGATCCTCTTGCCTCAGCCTCTTGAAGATAGGCCCATGTCCCCACATCAGCTTAGAAATTTAGGCTAAAGATGATGGGTTCCTTAGCATCAGCAGAGATGAGCTGAGCTGAAGGAGTCTTCCCTGGGGTCTGAGAAGGGGAAAGTATCACATGCTCTGGGTTTACTAAAAAGGAGTGAAGTCCAATGAGAAGATGGAGCCCTGTGAAATCCTGGATCCCAAGATGATGGTGATGGTGATGGTGATGGTGGTGATAATTTCATGGGAAGCCATTTGAGCACTGTCAGCAAAAGAGTGAAAAGATATTATTCACATTTCAGACAACGTTCTGACTGCTTTGTGGGAAACAAAGGCGCTAGTCACTAGGTTGGAGCCAGGAGCATGAAGGGAAACAGCAAAATTAAAACTCAGTTGCAAAAATTTATTCTTCTCAGTTTTTTGGAACAGGATCTCACGGTGTGGCCCAGGGTGGTCACAAACTCCTGGGCTCAAAGGATCCTCTTGCCTCAGCCTCTTGAAGCTAGGCCTGTGTCCCCACACCAAGTTAGAAATTTAGACCAGAGATGATGGGATCCTTAGCATCAGTAGAGATGAGGTGAGCTGAAGGGCTTCGGGATATACTTCTCAGGAGAACAGAAGCAACAGAAAAGAGCTGATGTATTTTTGTGACATACACAAAAAAGTGGCTGGACCAGAAACGTTCTATGTTCTTATCCCCTAGGCTGCAGTGGTCGTGGTTCCTGTAGAGAATGCTTGTGAAAGAATAAAAGCTGGGAGAGACAGTACAGGGGCAGGGAGAGAAATAACGATTCTTTTCTGGTGTACAAAGGTAGAGAAGATGCACAAATAAATACCCAGTGAGAATGGAAAGGGAGTAGCTGGTTAGATGAGGCTGGGAGGGCAGAGCTGCAGATGAAAACCTTGGGAATCATCAGCATATAGATGGTGTTTAAAGCCTTGGGCCTGACTGAGATCACACTACGTTAATTTTGTACTTTCAAGTAGATATTTTCTGTGTTTCTATGAAATCATGGTGAGTCGGAGATCAGCAGCACACTCCATAGTTCCCATTGCTTTGGGTCAATCCATATTGCATTTCATGTAATACATTAAACTGGCAGCTTCTGTTTCTAGGTCTGTTGCAAATTGTTGATAAAATTCAGAGGTATTCTATTTTATGAGTATTTTTCCCCTGGGTTCTTTTTTTACGGTTGATAATGAACTTGAGAATTTATTATAATGCATAGTGTCAACCTTAAACACATTCCTTGCATGGGGCCTAATTATATATCAATTTCTGCTTAAAGCAGACGATGTGCTCCTTTGAAGTTGGAGGGGGTTAGATGCCTGCCGTGTTCACAGACTTGCCGCTCAAGTTTTGAGTTTCTTCCAGTTGGGATGTTGACAGTTTGACATTTTTAACAGTCTAAGTTAAATAAAACATTATTTGAGTAAACACAGGGTACATCATGCTGATATGGGTTTATCACTAATACTCTCGAACACTTTTCTTTCTATAATTGTACACGGAAGACTAATATTCAAGTAACAGTAATTTGTGTCCACTGGACTGCGGTGGGTTTTAAGACCATCTAATAAAAGAAAGTTGAACTTCTGAGTGAACTCATGCTTAATGGTGAATATATATTTGCTGTCTGTTAAAAACTGAACAATTAAAAGAGTATGGTTATTACTATGTTTTGATCATTTTTCTTGCCACATGTTCATCTATTTTCTTCAAAGTGGATGATAATATAACATTCCCCAAATATGGAGGTCATAATGGTCAAAATATATCTATGTAGCTGTTCAAAGGCCAACTTCACTGTTTTATGACTGTAAGTCACTTTTTAAGGGATGCTATGATAAAATATACAAACTAGGTAGCTCTATCAACAGTTTAGCATCTGACAGTCTGGAAGCCAGGAGTCCAACTTCAAGATGCCAGGCAGGTTAGTTCCTTCTGAGGCTGTCTGGGAGAATCTGTTCTACCCCACTTCCCTACCTTGTAATGGCTGTCTGGAAATTATTGCCCATCTTTGGCATTACACCAATACCTGACTTTATCTTCGTGTGATATTCCTCCTGTGGGCAGGTCACCATCCAGCTTTCCCTTTCTACATGAGATGTATTGGATGAGTAACCCCCTAACGACTTACTTTTAATTTCCTAATGTCCCAAAGTTCCTCAGCAATTATTAATAAAAAATTCTGAAGACATTCTGTCATCAATATCCCTTAAAAGCAAGTATATTGCGCTATTTTTGACATATCATTTGTATATTTATTGCACATTTATGAAGTCAGCTTATGTCTCCAGCCGTTACTGCCTCACAGAACTCCTAATTTATATTTCCACTTGCCTGCTAATTGCTTCCAGCTGCATAAGTGATAGACACCTCAATCCAAACATGTTCAAACTAAACCTTTCTATCTGTCTTCTTCCTCTGATACCATCTCAGCCCCTCGACCTCTGGCCTTCCTGCTGAGTCATTCTAAAGTGTTTTCTTCTTTGGCTCATGGTCTTCTTCCATCACTTTGGATGTGAGTTTCTCTGACCTCCCCTCTCACCTCAGCTCTTGTCTCTTCTGCCATGTCTCTCTTAATGTAGTCAAGGAACGTGCTTGGTTTTATGGGCTCCTGTGATTTGATTCCGTGAACCCTGGAGGATCCCAGGGAGTTTCCTTATTTTAGGTGCAGTGACCAATAACTTTAGATTAACTTAAAAGTCCTGGGTGAGCATCTGACGGAATAACCATGGATAGGGATCTTGGACAAGGACTCAGAATTCTTCCTCAACTAGCTGATATGCCTTGTTCACTCCATTTCAGCAGATTTTTTTCTTCTCTTCCTTCCAATGTTGGCACCATATTCTTGGCCACCACTGGTTTTGGATAATTGCAATGGCCTCCTATGGCTCCTGACATGATTTCTATGAACGATGGCCTTTCACATCCAATCGAAGCTATTTCTTCATATCTTCTGTTGTTCTACGTAAGATCACATTACATTTAGCATATCATGCTGTCGATCTTTCTAAGAACAATGCCAGCCAGATGGTGTCACTTAGACCCGTCCTTTGACTTCCTGTACTACACAGAATAAATTCCAAACCTTACTGTGATCTATAAGAGCCTGTTTACTCCTAGGAAGTCTCGGTCTTCATACTGGACTATAACACTTAACCACTCATAGTGGGTGTTCATTGAATGTAGACATCTGTCCACTTTCTGCAGCATCAGATCTTCAGCCCTACAACACATTGGCATGGCCATGGTGCATGTTTATACACCCATGGAAATGGATGGCTTTCATGTGTTTCTGATGGTTCCTTCAGCACAGGTCCTGTTCCTGTCCCCTGCACTGAGCATGCTTTTCTCAGAGTCCCTTTGCACTGTGAGTGTAGATGTGTGCCCCACTGAGCCCTTAATTCCAAAGCATTTGTAGCTTTATCTCATTACACTTTATGACTGTCTATTCTACTGTACATGTGTTACTCCAATTTTACACACAGAGGAGTTGTATTTAAAACAAGTTTATAAACTATCCCCTAGGAATGCTGGTGCTATAACTGAACCCCACACGAGTGTTTCTGCTCTGAATTCCTTTATGCACGAGACAAAATGCTTAATCACTCCCAACATAAATGCACAGATTGTTGAATATTTTTTCCAAAAGTGAATATAAATTGTCTTCATGCTGTTTAATGTGTTTTTCTTGGCATTTTAAGGTTAATGATGAGCATAAATTGTATGAATGATGCCTAAAATTGACTGACAATTTTAAGGCCACACAACTAAAAAAAAAAAAATTGTCCATATTAAAAAGAAGGGTTAAAAAGCACAGCTAATTCACTCAGGGATTTGGAGTCAGCACCTAAAACTGGTCCTTTCTTTCTCTGCTCTTCCCAGGCCCAAAATAGGACAAAGATGCTCATTCCTTCCTGATTCAGGACCAGGCCTGCATGGTGCTCCTGTGTTTCCAATCACATATGTCCTAGTCTTCAGAGGGAAAAACATACAAGTAGTTCTCTAAATGTCTTTCTCATCTGCCTACTGACATACTTGGGATTACAAATGCCTCATTTAATTTCCCATAGAATATGATAATACAGATTTAATTTGTGTGTGTGAGAGAGAGAGAGAAAGAGACACAGAGAGAGAGAGAGAGAGAGAGAGAGAGAGAGAGAGAGAGAAAGGGATCTTAGGACACAGGTGTTCATCGTGTTTAGGTAATAGTAGAACATTGGAAATATCTGGAGAATGTGAGCTCCAAGCTTTCTCCTGGAGAAAAGAAGGACTAGGATTTGGATATTGAGGGTATTGAGGCATGGGGTAGGAGAATATGGACCACTACATAAACAAAGTGCGTGGGGGCTGCTGGGATGGTGTTTGCATGCTCTGAAAGGGGAGTTGTGCCGCAGCTCACGGTCCACATATATTTGATGTATTTGCTTGTTGGCTGGGCGTAAGTAACTCCTACTCTTGAATCTAACTCCTGTATTAAAGAGAGAAATAATACTGTCTTTGTAGTGGTGATAGTTACTGGTAAAGTACATGAAGGAAGTTTTACAGTAAGTAGATCATGGATACTGTCCAACTCGTGCCAAAAAGTTCATCATTTATAAGTTTTTTGGACCAAAAGGATGGCAGTGAAAACATGACTTCACAAGTTGCCTCAGTTGAATGAAATATGTCTTCACACTGTCCATTTATCAGTTTAAAAGGAAAATACTAATTTAGTCTGTTAGATCACAACTAAATATTTACCCTATGAAACTCAATGTAGTAATACACGTGTTTGTTTAACGTAGATAAAATTGAGTTTTTAGAACCAGCAGGAACAGTTGTGAGACAACAGTTGTTTCCAAAATAAACCTACAGTATAAGTTCCGTGAGAACAGGATCACATCTTTCTGTTTAACTGCTTTTCAGAAGAGTGCCCAAAACATAACAAGGGTTTAAAAACTGTTGAATGAATAAATTTGGTAATGATCAGAGACTTCTCAATCTAGTAATTTGTTGGGCTATGTAACAGACATAATGTGTACAATTTACTGTAAATTCAAGCTCTGTGTGCATTCACTGCCTTTTATTTTTAGGAAAATTAATTTTCCTGGGTTTTATATGTTATATTAAAATAATATGATAATAAAGCCATATGCAGCAAACTCTGTAATTAGCTATTTCCTCTGGGTTCCTTTGGGGCTTGCAGTCGATTTCACTTTCAAAGCAGGTCTGCAGGATGAATCTAGTTTCCAAGCACAAGCAAGGTTTTTTGAGTGCTGGAGTAGCACGCGAAGTCCTGACAATGACACCAGCAAAAGATACCTGTGAAGGTGGAACACTACCCTAGTGCTACAACTGTGAGAGTACTAGCAAGTAAATTGCGAACATACTCACTGTGTTCATTTCACGAGCAATATTGGCATGGATTTGGAATCTGTTGTGCAAACTGGATTGTGACAGTGTTCACATTGCCTTTTAGTATGCTAATGAGATAAAAAAATGTGTTCCGTCTATTGAGGATGCAGTGACATGCATGGTATCCTAATGATAAGCACATGCCACAGTGTCAAGGTCAAGGCATCAGGGCTCAACAGTTAGTTGTGGTTGTTCTTGTGAAGATTCCCACTGCGAAGTCCTCTCTCCGCGTCCTCTCTACTCCGTTAAAGGATAATGAATAACGCTATGAGTATTGTTACTTTTAAACTGCTAAGTGATTCATTTATCAAAAACAATTTAATAAATCATTACAATGCATTAGATCCCCTCATTGATTTCAGGCTCCCATAGGAGCATGTCAGGATCGCTTCAAGCCATAGTCATATTTTAATATTTTTTCAATGGGAAAGTGAAAAACGAGTTTAGATTGTTGATCAGAAAACAGAAGATATTTAAAGAGAATGCAAGGCTGTTTGTTTGTCTTTTTTCAACCCCGAATATTGTAAGGGTATTCCATTAACGTCCCCAGGGGCTCCACGTGTCACTCTTCCATCTGGACAGCTGACTGGGCCAGACTCTCTGCTCTCTGTGGTCAAAGGGCAGTGCCCTTGTTTCTTGCTGTGACTGCCAAGAAAGTGTTTGAATAGTGCCGTCTAATGTCATCGTGCTCATTATGCATACTGACACATGTCCATGGGGAGGTTGCCGAAAAGAAATTCATTTGTGTTGCTTTGGATTCTCAATTCTCCCGAGATGACAAAAATCATGGAGCTGTTCTTGGTACCAATAGAAAAAAAAAAAAAAAAAATACAACCCTAATATATGTCCACCTGTAATTTCCAATTATTGTAATATTAATATGGAAGCAGTGATGCTAGTACATTAGCTACGTTAAGCGGATTAATTGAACCTTAGTGCCTTGGATAAGTTTGCTAGAGGTACTTAATTACAGCACTCACAGAGGACTGTTCTTGCTGTGTGAGTCCTTATGAACAAAGGACGGTAAGGAGTTCATTTACCTCCGTTGGCAAAGCTTTCTGCAGAGTTCTGTGATGAGTGGGTTGCCAGGGACCTAGTGAATGGTTTGAGCCATTAACACCAACTGAGAGTGTTTGCTAATCTGCAGTCCCTAAGAAATTAGGTATGTGTTGTATGTGCCTGGGCACTTTCCGTAATTAGCCTAGCAGTTTAACTTCCCAAATAAGAATGCTGGTCTAAATTAGGTTTCTGTTATTAAATTCATAATGTCTTTCAGTCTTTAGATATTAATAGCTCCTTGAAAGATTATTAAGATCAAAAATGACATTTTGTCTAAAGTCATTTGTAAACCATAAGGCAATATATTTAGGTGTGATCATTATGATATACTTACTCATTTAAAAATCTGAGTTCTTACAATCATGAGTTCTGAGAAGTGAGCAATTAAATATTACCAATTAAATCTAATTAAATAGTTTCAATAAATTTAAGATGATTAAGGATTTCCAATTAGAATTTAATATCTAAATTTTATTCTTTTAAGATCCTGAATTAAATCCATTACAATTCTTTATGACTTATGATATGTGTTGCTTTCTACAAAAATTTTTTATACAAAAAATAAAATTCTTATTAGATAATATGCGATATTCCATAATATTGAAAAAAAAAATCATACCAAGGGGAGGGGAATAGTGATAGATCATTTTCAGTATATCATAGATGAAAAAAAGGTAAATATAATGCTATGGAAAAAATAAAAAGATTGTGATACTTATCTTTCTATAGTTCTCAAGTAGTGTATTCCTCTGTATTATGGATATACAAAATGTGCTTATTGAATGTTCTGATTGGTACATATACCAATGCACATATTTACATGTTCCTTAGTTATACTTTCATTTTCAGAAATGAGGGGTTCTAAAATACTTCTATATCTCTCTATGGCATTATTAAAATGGTATATTACTCATTTAAGAAGTCCTTGCTGCTTTAGTAGAGTCACAGGATTTCTTAGATTAGGAATTCTCATTTATTAATTTATTTTTTATCTGTTGATTAGTGTATGTTTTCATTACATAATAAACACATCAGCTGTGGAGAATCGGTCTGCCTTTAGAATTCTTTGCAGTCCTCTAGTTTGATTCAGACCTTCACCTGTGCTCGGCGAGCTCATCCGTAGACAGGCACTCACTCTTGAGTGTCTGCGTAGTTCTTCCTCTTGTTGCATTTCTTCATTGCCTTCTCACTTCCGTGTTATTTCACCTGTGCTAATTGCTGACATTTTTTTCCACATCAAACCTATCTTTACTAACATTACTGTCTGAGAGTGTTCAGCTCAAGGATTTTGAAATATAATTTCTTTGGCTGGTCTTCATTTGAGGTTCAGTTGTCAGCATAGGCTTTCAATGTGGAAAAAGGAAACAGCATACTTGATACATTTATAGAAAATATTTGATACATATTGTACATACATTTGATTTTGCTTTAGTATGTCCCTGATATTGTTTAGAATTTAAGAGTCAGAAAGTGCTTTTCACACTCTGAATATATCCATACATTCACTACCTTAGTGAATAGATATAACCTGGGTGCATAGATAAACACCTTAGTAGTTGTCTTAGACATCTGTCAGTGGCAGATAAGGAAACCGCGCATGGTAAGTGGAGAAGAAAAAACATGAAACATGCATTTCAACCACAGATCATTTAAGCTTAGATCCATATTTATAGTTTTGTTTCAAAATTGAGTAAAAAATTTTGGTCTTAATATTTGGAATTTCCTGAAAGTAGGTAGAGTTGACAAGTTTCTCAGCTACTTTGGAATTCTTCAACTTACTACTCAAGTACCAATTGGATGACAATAGAAAGATATCAAAAGATAAGAAGGAATTTCTACTGTTAAGGTTCCTAGGCAGTCGTATGCTTCGTAAGAAATTTGATACCCATGTCTCCATTTCTGTATGCCATTCCTGTGTTCAAAACTGCTGTGACATTCCTTTGTGGCTCAAGTACCCAATGAGAAGTCCAGTTGTTCTGACTCATGGCAGGACCCCACTGTCTAGCATAAATCTTACCTTTACCTACACCTGCCTCTCAGACCAGTAGAGAGGCACTGACTTTCTCAGATTTGAGGAACTAGCAAAACTAAAACAAAAGCCATAAAAATAAAATTCTTTGCTACTGTGGATGCTCACAATTTGAGAGAAAAATACTACACGGGCCATAAAGTTCAGTTGGCAACTTCAAGATTCATGCACAGTATGAGTTAATGAAAAAATCCTAAGTATTGTTTAATAAGTATACATAAATTTATGTGCCTCTGAAAAGGTTATAGAAAACATAAGATTAAAAAAATATCTGTTAGGGACAAAATATGTGTTCAAGGTAAAATTTGCCAGAATAGCTAACTTTACTCCTTTTTTTGTCTTTAGTTTTCTAGCAAACATGTAGCCACATGACCTGCTAAAGCATATTGTTTGGTACATTTTTTGTTGTTATTGTAGTACTTTCTTTTGATTTATTGAGCAAGTCATTAATGGATATTAACTACAGTGAATATTTGCACTGGCTGGTACAAAGTTTATAATTGCTTGGTTTTAATACCTGCATTTTTCATAAATTTTCATGAGTATTGGAGATGGTTTTTCAGCTGTTTATCATTACCCATTTATTAAAAGAGTGTAAGAGACATTTACTCTCTTCCCACTTATTGAAAGGGAGGGCAATATGTATTTCCTTTTATTTAAGAAGGTACAACTATACTGTTCAAATGCGCTCAGATTAAGAATTTTAAATTTTTGTGTATACTGTTGAACATCATTATCTTTAAAATGGTTGGCAAATCCACGGTGAGTGAAGAATGCTGAGTGTGGACTGGATGGGAGACAGCCGGGGAGTGCTGACACCCTTGGGAACTTGGCTGATTCTTAGGGAGCTGGAAATTCTCAACAGAACTTTCTGTTGTAGCCAGGGAAGGAGACAGGTTGGAGGACATAGATACTGGTTCTTCAATATTATGCAAACCCCATAGGAAAGTGATGTGGCAGGTTTTAGGCCTGGCTCAGAAGATAAAGGTAAAACCTTGTAAATTATTCTGTCCCTTTAGTGGTTAAGAATTCAAGTTTTGAAGTCAAGCTGCTTAAATTTGTGTTCACGTTCTACCATTTAAAGTCTGTATGATGTGGGGCAGTTCTTCAATCTCTTTTAACTATACTTCCTCATCTGTAAAATGAGATAATAACCTGCCCCATTGGGATGAGCAGAGAAAGGATGGAAAAATGTCATCCTATGTCTGAACTGCTTTTTTGGTACACCTAAAATGCAGCTTTTTCTATCACATGAATACATGGACAGAGGCAATTTCCATGGAATGGGAAGTAAAGTTACTCCTGATATCCAGTGAGGACTTACCTACCAATAACTTACCTGCTCATCCTTTCCTCATTATTATTTAAAATTCTACCCAGCCCAAGGTTCTCACTTGTGAATTAAGGAAAGTACATTTTTGACTGGGGCCAAATTGTAAAGTCAGAGCAAGAAATAGAGAACAGAGCATAAACATACAGAACCAAATGAGCCCCAGCTTTTCATCAGTTTCTCAGATGGTGGGAGCACTCTTCAAAATTCTGAGGAATCATTTCATTCCAGATGTGCTGAAGTTATAAAGGGAACCACCTCAGTATTTAGGAGCTTTAAAGGGCAGTAAGTCTAAAATGAACTCTTATTGTGACTAATACACTATCACTTCCAGAATCAACTTAGGTTGTAAAAGATAATCAGGGCTTTCATTTTTAGGATGGCAGCATTACAGGCAATGTTCAAGAGTAAAGGGAAGTGGGCTGGGTATATAGCTTAGTAGCATAAGTGCCTGCCTCGCAAGCGCAAGGTCCTGAGTTTGATTCCTGATACTGAAAAAAAGAGTAAAGAGAAGTGTGTTCAAAAATCCATATGCAGAGACCCTTAAACTTCTTGAAACACAGTGTAATATTTCAGCAAATGATAAGTCATGGGTCCCGTTGTGATTCACACTGACTTAGCATTCAGTGGTCCCATATCTGTGAGCAAAGCTCTTTTATTAGAGGTCAGTTTGGCCTTGTTGAATTTTGCTCCCTCTCTCAGCATTGGCATATTTCATATACCAGTCCTCACCCAAGGACAAAGAAGGAATTTAGAGCTTGTTCTCAGGCATTAAAGAAGCCTTGTAATAAATAGACTACTTTTCATTCATGAAAGATTGCTGATCAAATATTGGAATACCACTGCCAAGTTTTTCAGAAACACTGACAAGCAAACTAAAGGTACAGCGAGAATACCCAGGTACTAAGTAAGAGGAATATCCTACATAGTGAGCCTCTTGGGCCATTGGTAGTGCTCCATCTTCGGTACCAGGCATCCGTAAACCCTGACTCCTCTAAATGTCACTTCCCAAGGCAAAATTAACTCCTGAGGAGGGTGCGGTGTCCTAGGTTCCATGTCAGGCAGTGTGATAACATCCAAGGAAAATACACCTCATGGGGAATAAGTAGACAAAAATATCTAGATGGATGAAATTTGATGCATTGAAATGTATGTTTTTAAGAATTTGTGTATTTTTATTTTAAATAAACCCTTTTGATTTCTTCAAATCCTAATTATAATTTCTTGTGGATATTTTTCTTTTTCTTTTTCTTTTCCTTTTTTTTTTTTGGTGGTGCTGTGATATTTTTCAGGTAGTCTTTTTGGCTACTGTCTTAGCAAACACATTGTGGGAAGAATTTTAAATGCTTACTCATGTGCATTTGCTTGTTGGTATTCCTCAGGTACTGCTGCCAAGGGCAGTGACATAATACCTAAATCCAGCCCAAGAAACAAGGCCTACTGTGTTGTGAGAGAGTATTATTTGTGATCACTGCTCTATATAAATGTTAAAAGAACATCAGATGGAGACATGAGCTAATTATGCCAAAAATGGAAACAAATGCCACTCTTCATGCTAGGAGATTAAGATCCAATAGTCTAGGTAGTAATCAGAGCTATTTTTAAAGATAATACCAAGTATATGCTTGGGATATGGAGAAGGGTAAAATATGACAGACACGTTGCATCTGGAAATAAAAGGAAAAAGCTCCCAGTTCTGCCGTAAGGAAACTGTCCTTTGTAATTTAAAATATTGCATTCTGCCAAGACGTGCACGTGTGTGTCTGTGTGTCAGAGAGACAGAAGGAGAAGGAAGGAGAGGGGTTACTTTAAAAATGAGATTTCTGCATTTCTTATTACTGGTTTTATCTGAAAGGGCATAAGTTATAGTAATGCTGGCACACAGCCTCTGTGTTCCTTTGCCTGTAATCAATTAATACATTTTTGAAGTCTGCTCTAAATTCATCCCCTGCAACCAGTGCCATCGTGTATTTAGTCACAGCGGGGTTCTCGCGTTCAAGCTTTCTTTGTGAGCAAAATATAAAATCCTCTGTATTTCACGGGCAGATAATTTACATCAGGAATGCCATGAGGTTTGCTGAGCTATTGCTGTTACCAGGATGGTCAGCCTCACCTCGTGTGAGAAACCAAGGGTGCTTAGAAGACAGTGAAATTCATTTCATGCCAGAATGGAGAGCTGGCGCTGCAATCCTTTAGTCGTAATCTGGCATTGCATGAGCTGTAGTGTGAAACAGAGTGAAGGGAGCCAGGGAACCTGCCCAGGGAAGAAGTTTAGACCCCAGTAGAGCAAATAGCGACCAGAACATATCTTACTAATGGGACTGAGTATGCCTTACACCTCTAGTGATGAAGTTCAAGTTATATAGACTGCGGGTTATGTGTATTTCTAATCTCTTGTGACTAAGGGTCTTCATTTTGAGTTCAACATGAGGATTCAGGAGTTCAGGGCAGCAGGAGCTGCTCTGGGATTTTGGCTTTATCTGAGGAGCTGTCCCTGCCAGGCCCTCGTCAGAAGTTCAGCATTGTTTGTTGCTTCCTTCCTCTTCTTTCTCGTCATCTCTCCGTGGCCTCCCGCTGCAATCTATTTTGGCCAAGGACAGCGGAAGTAACTGCGGGATTACAAATGAAAATCTGAGCCAACCCTAAAAATATTGCTCCTTGCGCCTATTTATTCACCACAGAATCTCCGTGTTAGAGTTTCACCGTGCCCCTTGGAAGGCAGACTCAGTAATTTGACTGTCTATCATGTGTAATTTTATACCTTAGTGTCTGGAAGGATAATAAATAGAATTACAGACTTTATATTGGATTGCTGAGTCTCACAAAATGAAAAGCCAAAATTTCAGCCAAGAGTCCAGTGTTTTAAAAAATCTCTTCCAAATATCAGGTTTTATTAAAATAGAAATTTAAAATATTGGTATTAAATGTATTTTTAAATCAGCACACAGTCACCATTTGTAATGTTTAGTTTTTTGTGTTAGTGATACTTGCAATGTCTGTGGATAAAAATGACCAGAATATTGAATATAGATTTCTTTATTTGTCACTGCTGTTTTGGTTTTTTTAGGGGGTCCAAGAAGGCCACTGCAAAATAGACTATTTTTAAATTAATGTTACAGTACTGAATGGTGATTCTTCTCTTCTTAAATCTTCATTTATTTTGTAAAACTTAAAACTCTTACTTTTTTAAAAAAATAGAATTTTAAAAATAGAATGTTTCTTTTAAACATAGAATATATGTATATCTTTCAAAACTGTAGGTCAGAAAGTAATTTAGGATTTTAAATATAATATACATATAAAAATTGTATGTCTCATCAAATTTAGTGTACCTGCTGTCACGTGATTACTGATAATGAATTTTCTCTACTGAGAATGTTCCATTGTTCACATACACATACGCATCCGTTGTAATCGCTGGCCCTGTCAGCATCTTGCATTTGGGACCGATGTGAGCTTCATAGTAGCTGTCTTCTGATATCCCTGTGTGCACGTTGGGTTCCATACACACTTAGCAGTGCATGACTGACAAGAGTATGCATATAGTTTTGGGAAAGAGTGGTAGACATCAAGTGTAACTAGCCCTTTACCTCCCCACTCCTGGCTAATGAAAGCTCCTACTGTCCTCAATGGTTAGTACTGCAATGTGTTCACATTCTGTTTTTCTTTCATTCTCTTAGGTAGGTAGTGGCATCACATTGTGTTTTAACCTGTATTATGATGAGCAATGCAGTTGTTTCCTTGTTTGTTTCTTATTTGCCATGTAGGCCATGTGACTCCTATTTGTGCAAGGCTTATTCTAGTATTTTCCACTTTTTTGGTGGTGCCATTAACTTTGTAATACATTGCATTCATATACATATGAATTCATATACATATACAGAAAAATAGAATGGAAATATTTTCTTCCCCTAAGCACTTTTAATTTCTTCAAGGAGTCTTTGGTAACTAGAATTTCTCTATTTTAACAAGTGCAATTTATAGCATTTTATTCCTTTGTATGGTTAGCACATTTTGCGTTCTGCCAAAGAATACCTTAGCTACTTCAAGGTCCCACATGTATTGCTTATTTTACTTTGAAAGCTTTTTTACTTGATTTTTCATATCTAGACTGTTATCTATGTGGAACTGGTTTTTAGTATACATTTTAGGGGAAGGGTCATGGAACATTTTTATTTTACAGAATGGAGGCCATCTTTTCCTGGGACCTGCAAGGGCATGATTCTTCTCAGTTAGGTGTAGGGGTGGCCTGGTTCCTGGCTTCTTTCTCCTGGTGTATGGCACGAGGTCCTAGTTATTGTATTTCCTGATCCTCCACATCGTCTTGCAGGTTCATCCATACAGACCTGTTTGCTTCCTTCAAAAGGACGTGCTCTTCTTAGCACTCTGCCTAGCTGTATATAATTTGCAATCCACTGTGCATTACCTCAAACTCTTTCTCTTAAGAAATCATGCTGGGGTTAGATGGCCCTGGTGGTGCTCAACTACAATCCCTGTACTTAAGAGGCTGAGGCAGGAGGATTGCCACAAATTTGAGTCCAGCCTGGGCTACATAGTGAGTTCAAGGCAGCCTAGAATATACAGCAAGACGCTGTCTCAATAAACAAAACAAAACAAATCATGCTGAGGTTTTCTTTGGAATTTCGTTAAATTTTATAATCCACAAAAACCGCAAACTTTGCAATGTCAAATCTATTAATCTGTATATTTGGTATATTTTGTATATCCAATCATTTATGTCTGCCTTTGTGATAGTAGGATCACATATTGTTTACTGAGCAGGTCTTACAAATTGCCTAAGATTTATTTCTAGCTATTGGATGTTTTCCTATGTTATAAATACTCTTGCTATTTTATTACTTATCTCTGAGGAAGTAGATGCACTGGAAAAATTTTTTTTGTCCTTCTATGGCCTAGAATCTGCAATACGATGTTAAATAAAAGTGGCATCAGTGAATATGATCTCACGCATATCTCACAGAGTTGAGTTTCTTCTGCTTCTTTCATATCAGCACTAAGAGGAATAAAAATATAAAAAACAGGCATGAAATTCCATTTACAGTCATACAAAGAACTGAATCACACACAGCCTCACATAAAGGTACTATGCAGAGTTAAAATATTCTTTCGGGATATCATGCAGGATACATGTTGTACTAGCTTTCCTTTGCTGTGAGGAAATACATGAGATAAACACTTTAAAAAGTTTAGTTTGGCTTCCTGTTTCCGAGGTTTCAGTCCATGGTGAGCTGGGCCCAAGAATCCCGGGCCTGTGGTGAGGAGGAACCTGATGGGAGGAGGGCATGGTGCAGGAAAGTTACTCCCCTCATGGCAGCCAGGATGGGAAAGCATTGCTAGGGGGCTTTTTTTTCCTTCTGCTCATGTTCCATCCAGGTCTTCATGCTTTTGGTGGGTACTGACTACCTTCAAGGCAGCTTTCCCCCGGCAGTTTGCTGTCCCAAGGGCCAGTGCCTCTGAAAACATCCTCAAGGGCCCCCTATAACCGCTCTACTGGTTTCCTGGGCGTTTGCCATGCCTATCAAGTCAGCAGTCAAGGTCAAGCATCAAATATATTTTGTGTAAAAAGGGAGAGTAGGAGGAACAGGATGGGGCAGGAAAAGAGATGAAACAGGAAAAGGAAAAAACGAAGGAAGGGACAGAAAAGAAAAACAGGGAAAAAAACAAAATGTACATTGATTACAACCAGATGTAAGATATGACAGGATAACCATGTTTGGAAGATATAGGAGGACAAGAGTAAAAATAAAGCAATTACAAAAGGGAATGGAACAGCGATGTATAAAACATTGATAAAGTATAACTCCAGAAAAACAGAGCGACCCATGGTGATGTAAAAGAAAGTTGACCATATTTTTTCTATAGTCTAACAAAATTTTAAATCATGAAAAAAGTCAAATCAAAGAAGATACCATAGATGAAAAGGGTACAAACAGAGTAACACTGAGTTGGCACAGCACCTGACAATAGCAGGAACAAAAATAAAGCTGCTGGTGAAATGGAACCACACTGGAAGCATCAAGAATGAAAATAGTGCAAAAATAAATAGAGAAATAGAAATACATAGGACTGGTGTGAGGACATAAAGCAGAAGAGAGGAAAAAATGGTGCAAAAGCAGCTGAAAACAAGGTAGTAGATATGAAAGAGAGATGACTGGGAGCAAATGTTCAGGTTGTTTTTACTTCATTAATTCTTATCTGGGTAGAATAAGACTTCCTGTCTTATAAGAAGGAATTATCAGCCTAGTTTTCAATTCTCTCCTGCAGTGTTCAGGAGCTCAAGGCAGCTGAATGATTTCTTCAGAAGGATGAAGAAAATTGTGATACACAAAAAATGTATATTCTTTAAATTCTATACTTTCTATGCCAGGCACAATTTAAGAAGCACCTTGTCTGAAAATGAAATTGAGTTGCAGTTCTGGAGGTACCATGGGCCGGTGAAAGTGTCTTTTGGCATGACATAACAGAGACATTTGCCCCGTGAGTTCGAATTAGCCAAAGATATAGGCACCCATTAACATTTCTTGTTGTAAAAGACAGCACGGAATCACTCAAGACCAAAAGATGATTTGGGTCCAGACATGCCATTATAGTAAGTGGATAATGAGATCAGTGTTGGGAATATGTAGCATAAAAACTACACTATATTCATGAAAGTGTGTACTGCTGGGGCCTCCCTCTCCCTTCCTCTTTCTTTTCTTTTCCCTCTTTCCCTCTTCCCTCCTTCCCTCCCTCACTTGCCTTTCTTTCTTTCTTTTTCTTTTTTCTTTCTTTCTTTTTCTTTTTTCTTT
>NW_004955426.1:1038263-1220698 GCF_000276665.1 Chinchilla lanigera | reverse complement strand
CCCCCTCTCTCCCTCTCCCCCTCTCTCCCTCTCTCCCTCTCTCCCTCTCTCCCTCTCTCTCTTCCCCCCTTCACCTCAGTACAGGGGATCAAACCAGGGCCTTGTGTGCTAGACAGGTTCTCTACCACTGAGTTATGCCTCTCCAGTCTTGAATTCCCAATTCTAGCTTCATATTGCTTTAAAAGTGAAAACTTCAGTTTTAAAAAGTCACCTTATTTTGCTAGTATTTGATCTGATGCTAAAAGCAATACTTCTTAAAATTGAGGACTAATAGTATTTCCTTTCAATATCATCAAATATTATTTAAACAATGTATACTGTTTTAAAACTGAAACACTGTATACTGTTTTAAAATTGAAAAATGTAGTTGTTCAGATATCAAATTAATACTCAGAGGAACCTAATTACATTGATACTCTATTTTAAATATCTTGTCATCTAATGATAACATGTGGCCCTGGAATTAATTTGGTAAACAGTTCAATAAAAAAATTGTTTAAAACACTTGGAAAAAAGTTTTTTGGGTAGTTCTGGCACAAACAAAGACAATCAGGTAAAGGACTCCCAGGGTTCTTTGAAGTATGGTAATAGGTAGGGCAGATGAGAGTTTATAGCAGAATGTAAAACTCAGCCTCAAAATTAGCAGCTAGAAAATTTCTCTTTTCTGTGAGCCTTGGGAGTTTCTTAGACTTCGCCACATTTTATACTCCTTTGAATTGCAATCTCATTTCAAAAGAGAAATAATTAGAAGAAATGTGTTTATTGAAGAACTTTCCATCTTTGAAATTACAAGTGGACTGCATTTAATCCAAACTTGAGACATAGTGAAGCTGTTTCTTGCTTTTGAATTCACAGAGACAAAGTCTAGAATCAGTTGGAGAATCATTTCAAGACCTCTGTTTTATTGTCATTGTTTCTTTCTCTCTCTCTTTTTTCATATTGAGATAGGGATAACTAAGAATCCAGGTCAGTGCAGTGGAATACTAGAAAAATAGCATTCGCAAGGCAGGCTAGTGGGAGGGTCCTTTTGTGATGAACTGTTGCATAAATAATGCCAGTGGGGGTCTAAATTCACTGTTGCCATGGAGACCTTTGTGCCCGGCTGAACTCTATTCTCTTTCAAGACTGCAACCACTAGGCTTATGGTATCTCAGATGGGTCTTGCTTTGCTTTCTTTAAACTGTTTGCAAGTGAAAGCAGAAATTCAAGTATGATCATTCCGCATCCCGACTTTTTTGAGGCTATTTTTCACTCTCTTTGTGGTTTTAGAGCTCCTCTGTGCTTTCTTTTAGCTGTGCTTCAAGAAGGGAGGAGCTAGTGTGTAGAAAGCCTGGAACTGCCGCGCAGTGTGGCTGGGGAAGGAGGGAAGAGTAACCCTTCCTCATCTTTGGGACTAGTGGACTTGTTTGCCTAGGACCACAGTTTTCAAGTATTTAAGGATCATGTATTTCCAAAGGTACAGCAAAGGTAAAGATTAACAAAGAGAAAACTAACCTCATTTGGTTTTTCAGTGCTTTCATTATTAATGTTGTTTTTGTGATGATTTTAGCTCAAGTTTGAATACTGCAGGTTGAGAGATGTGCTTAGGAAATGTGGTAAACATTTTTTCTGACCTCACAGAAATCAGTTTATTTAAGCATGTGGACCCTGAAATCATACAAGTCAAATATATCTGAATTTGACAAAAAGTGGATGTGAGGTTTTCTGTGCCATTTCTCATTAACTAACCATTGTATCTATTTAATAATTATTTTTAGTAAAACATGGTTTGTCATGAATACATACTTCAGAATTTATGAAAGTTACGATTATCCATGTAAATAGCCATTATACTTCTGTAAGAACTAAGAGTTGATTTGGAAACTGTGGGTGTTTTTTTCTTCAATGTGTAACCCCACCTCGAAGGAAGTCATTCATAGAGAATAAAGGCATAAAAAAATCAGCGTCCTACTACTAATGTCACCATGTAAAGTAACTAAAAATTCAATATGTTGAACAGCTAACTTGTTGCCATGCAGCGCCCTTTTTGTTATAGAGGATTTGGTTCCCAGTGAGTTTTATGTTAGAATTAGAATACAATAATTACATGTTTGATCATTCCAAATGGTGCAGGTATAAATGGGATGCACACATCCCATAATTATCCCTAGATAACCTTAACCATTCCAGTATTTGGAGATTGTTTTCCTTCAGATAACCCATTGGGAGAATCACTGACCAAGATTTATCTGACCAAGACAATAGATTTCACCGGTTACTCCACTGTAGTTAGAGAATATTTGTGATACTTTAGGGATTAAAAAGACAAATTGATTGCAGAAAACTGGTTTTAAGCAAGATTACTATCTATGAGATGGTAATAGTACATTAGATTGTCATGTATTTTTCAGAGAGATATACATTGTAGAGTGTTGATTACAGTAAAGTGGAATGTTTCAGAAAATCTTTAGGTTTTTAACTTTAAAGTGTTTCCAAATGAGTTACAATAGTGACAAAATAATTTTCATCCTAATTATGACAATATTTGAAACTTGGATGACTTTTGTAACTCAGGCAGTATAGAAAAAATTCCATATTTATCTAAGCATGGTGTATTTGTATCAAACATATTGCCACATATTTTAATATTTCTATTGCCTGGCATGGATATGTTTGTTTCTGAAGGAAAAAGCCTGCATGTCCGCTGGGGATCATCTATTACTAAATATTCCTTTTAAGTTAACTAAAAGTTAAAGCTTTATTTTAATCACATTAAGACTTAGAAGTCTTATTTTTAAGAAATGAAAGTAAACCTCAATTATATAGATTAAGAAGAGTGATTTAAGAAAACTTTCACTTTTGGAGGTATATTCTATATTGACCATTATTTCATAATATTACCTAAATATGTGAGGAGAGGACTGTGAAGCTTCACTTTAGGTACATAGTATCTTTCAATTGATATGTGACATTAAAATTTCAAATTGTAGGACATGGTATACTCATAGGATCCAACAGGTCTTTTTGAATGTTAACTACTTAAACGGCATGATTACCTAGTAACTTGTGTCACAGAATGCAAACATTTTTATGAGAAGGAAAGTTGGACTCTTTTTGTTGTTTTTTTTTAAATCCACGTTTCCATATCAGGTAACTACATCAGCAGACATATTAAATAGTTCTTTTTAGATGACATTTTAAAACATAAGCAGACAGTTAAACTATGATTCATAAAGAAAATACATTTCTGAAGATTTTTAAATGTCATGTTTCAACATGCATTCTGGGCTGTTGTACTTCTAAATATGAGACACACAATTAAGAAAAAAAAATAGTTTCAATTGTTTAGAGAAATACAGTTTCCAGGACAATCCCAGATCGGTCCAGATAGTCCAACTCTGCTGAGTTTGAGAATTTTAGCTAATAAGTCTGAAAAAAATGTCCTACTTGAAGGAGCTTAGGAACAGGGATTTCTGTTTGTTTCTCCAAATCACTTATTAGCACATGCATTCACAAGCTCTGTTCACAGCTTTCCTAATTCTTGTATGTCACAATAGCTGTGTCCAGTAAATGTTATGTATTCCCTCCTGTGTGCTAAATGAGGAAATATGGTGTGCGAAAAGGTGGAGACATTTCCTAGGGCTCAAAACTACAGAGTCTGTTGGGAATCTGAGTATGCAAGGTGGTAACTGAGATGTATTTGCTCTCCTGGCCCCATGGCCAAGAACTGCATGGATAGCATGGTAGTGTTTATACAGTGCATTTAAATGTGTATATTTGATCCTCCCCACCGAAGTGAGATGAAGAAAAATTGTGATTTCTACACATAAGCACTATAAGTGACAATTAAAGATTATTTCCAGATAGCAGCCAAAGAATTCTACAGTAATGCAGCATGAGGGTGTGTGTGTGTGTGTGTGTGTGTGTGTGTGTGTTTGCAGGGCAGTGCTGGGTATTGAACCTAGGGCCTTCTAACTGATCTACACTCCCACTTTCTCCTGCCCATTTTTAGAAACAGGGTCCTGATTTAAGTCACTAAATTTCCCAGGCTGGGCTCAAACTTGGGAATCCTCTTGCCTCTGCCTCCCATGTAAACTCTTAAAGAATAAAAACGGGAGTCTTTGTAGTGGCTCAGAGGGGCCTCCGTGCTGCCTGCAGCCTCATCCTTACCCTCTCCTAGCATTCTTGCCTCTTGCTTGGTTTGCTAAAACCGAAAATTCTTGCCTCTCCTAGAACATGCTCACAGCCTATGGCTTTTGTATTTGGGACCCAGACCCATGCCTGGCATATTTGTTGAATGAACACATGAAAATTATTCTGATTTCTTTCTATATTTATAAAAATAGGGGGCTGGGGATTTAGCTCAGCGGCAAAGCGCCTGCCTGGCAAGCGCAAGGTCGTGAGTTCGGTTCCCGGTACCGGAGAAAAACCAAAAATAAATAAATAAATAAATAAATAAAGGAAGTAGTGAGTCTTCAGGGTTAGTATTTGCAAGCAATGTTCAGTAAAATAAGTGGAGGTGAAAGTAGCCACTTAAAATCAACAGATTTAATGGTTACTTATGTACCAATACTCTTACACATGTCTCCCGGATCAGTAGAATGGGATTTGGGAAGTCCCTTTCCACTGTACGTGGCATCATGGGGACTCTTGGAGAACACCCAGAATCATGGTGGTTTGGTTACCACCTGGCTGTGGGAACTTTACAAATGTCTGAGCAACTGTTTCATCATTTTTTTGTGTTTCACTCTCAAAATCATGGCTGTTACTCCAGTACCCCAACTCTCCTTCCTAAGAGCCTGGACTTTCCTCCATATTCTCCAAAATATTCTTAAAAGCATGTGTAAAAAAGTATATATAGCCTCTGAAATATTACGTGATGCATTCATGTCTGTCACTTCCATTAACATGGGAAAAATGATTGAGTGCCCTGGATTATTTATTATTTATATTCATCCAGCAGCTATTTTACTTTTGAAAATCCCGAAATACATCCTTAGGGTCCTAAGAATCACCCATCAGTATTAATCCTATGTGAAATTCTTTGGTTATATCTCATGCTGATACTTACCTGGAAAGTATAATTATAAGTTTATTTTTGTCTTTTGTGGATCAAATTACTGCTTCTGTCCCATCAAATTCATACTGTGTTGGACAAGTTTAACTAAACTCTGCACATGCGGTTTTATAAACTCTACAAGCTCTAGGAATTTAATAAACCCTGCATTGTGGCTAATTGCGTGGCACCCTGCTACAGGGCTTAAATATTTGTCAGGGATACACGGGTTACTTTCTCTCGGGATAAAAGTATTGAGTTAGTGTGTTCCTTCCAGTGATGCAGCTCTTTTTCTTTTAGAGAAGAAAAGCTAATTTCAAGTTTTGGTCAAGTGTCTGATTGTTTCATTATGAAGCAAATAGATTACTAGCAGCTTTCTGCATCCTGAAAACCGCAGCGACTGTTCTGTACATGTGGAGCAGCTTTGGAGTGCTTGTTCCTACAAGGAGAGCGGCTCCGAATACCATTATGTATTGCCATGCCTCCGCCGTTAGTCACACATTCCCTCTTCAAGAATTGCATCTGCTTCACTTCATTCCAAGCCCTCATGCTCTTCTGGACCAGTCTCTGGTAATTTTCATCAGCATTAATGGAGTTTCTTCAAGAGATACTGTATTCAGCATTGAAACGTTAAATGTAATTACATTTAGTCGCTGGGGTTGAGGGCTCACTGCATATACATTATCATAGATTATCTCTGCCAAAATTTGAAAACTGTAAATACCCCAGTGGAGGTGGAAGAGAATCAAAAAGGGACATGTTCAGCTACCTGTGGGCCTGGGAACCACAGGGAATTATTTGACCATTTGGTGTAGCTGCTCCTCCACTTTGTTACACGCTGGTTGGTGCAGTTGTGCTCTCGCACCTGACATTACTTTGCAGGCTCAGGTACATTTGGGTACATATTTAGCAAATACTGTGCACATATATTGGCCAAGTGCCATACATGTCTCGTTTAGGAGCTTCATCTCTGAGTATGTAGAATTCAAGAGAAAAATTTGCATTTCTTCACTTAATGATTTGTTAAAACATCCTCTCCTTTTATTTTAACTCTGAAATAATAATTGATAAAATTATTGAGCATATCCAGGGTGGTTCTGACTACTTACAGAGTTCTGACTCCCTACTCATTAAATCCTTTAAAGGACCCTGTGTTTTAGGTATTATGCCTCAGCTATAGATATGAACCATTAAGGTAATTATTTCATTGCATCTGCATTTCTAATAGGTTCTCTAGAGGACCTCAAGACCATGAAAGTCACAGAGCTTCTTGTGTGGCTGTGAGGGAAATGAAGAACAAGCTCCAGAGTGGTGTGAGGGCCCTGGGCAGGTTGTTGAGGGAAGAAGAGAGGGAATCACAAGCCGGTCACATTGGAGACAGGCGATGGGCTCAGGGTGAAGAGTCTGGATCTGCCAGTGGGAATGTGGTTAGTCTCAGACTTGTATGTTTCCAGGCCCACACTTCCATCCGCTTTCCCCGCATCTGTGCATGCTCATGCAGCACAGAGACACTGAGGCAGTTCAGCCAACTGGAGCTTAACACACTCGGTGTATTAAGATGACTCTTGGTTGTTTTGTGTTCTGCAGCCATGCTTAAGGTTTTCAGTGTAGTCATTAAGTTGGATGTTTAACATTTGCAGTGCTTCACAGAAACATATACTTATTTTGACGGCATGGTATAGTTATTGCTACATCCCTGTTTGCTGAAGTTCTATTTGATACCTGTTGTCCTGAAGGCTAGGAATGAAGAGATGACAAAGATACTGCCCTTATGGAGCTACTCTTCCTGTGGGGGACCAGACAGTGAGTCAGTGATTATTACTGCCACCCCCCCACTCCTTGTATCAAAAGAAAAAAAGATCCAGGAGGAAGCAGCAATATGGTTACATACAAGCTACATCTAAAAGGGACCAAAGGGGGTCTTTTACTCAGTTTTCTTTAAAGACTTACTCTAAAGGGAGGCCAAGGAAATTTTGGTATCTAACTTTTCTGCAGGTAACATCAATATGTTCAAGAATCTTTAAGGATGTGTGGATTATTACTATAGATAACACTGTTGTCTATTTAGTCGGTATGGAATAGCTGTGGTTTGGAGGAGAGATTATAGCAGTGGAGGTCAGAAGCTCAGGTTTGTATGCTTCTACTTCTTTTTCCATCTGTGTAACATTTTACTGGACCAAAATGATGAGTGAATACTCCTATGCCATCACCTCTGTTGTCTGACAGTGCTGTATTATTATGTCATTCCTTGTTATGGCTTATATCCAGATGTTCCCCTAAAGCCTCATGCACTCATAGGTGCAGCTTTTTGGCAGTAGCTGATTGACAGTGTGTATATATGGGTTACGGGTGTGTGATAAATGGATCATTTGCTGATTGGGGTAACGTAGGTCTGGGTATGGCTGAATAAATTTACTAAGACAAGGGCCTCACCTTGGCTGTGGGTGGCACCGATCAATTGGCTTGAAGGCTAAATGGAATATAAAAGGAGGCTTGCCTCAGGCACTTCTGCTGCTTCCTGCCTGCTCTGCCATGGACTGTTTCCCCTCTACCATGCCACTGTGTGGAACCAGCTGACTATGGACTGAAACATCTATAAACTGTGAGCTAAAATTAACCTTTTCTCCTTTAATTTGTGAGTGTCAGGTATTTTGTCCCAGCAATGAGAGAAGTAACTAAGACTTTTAATAATAAGTCATTCTTCTTAGAGCAATGTGGATATTCATGATTTTTGGAAGTGGAATCCTCATGGTGTTTCAAATTAGATACCTGTTCTACATGAGGAGTGCTGCTGGCTTTACCAGAGCTCATCAGGGTGTTGGCTCATGGTGCTTAGTGCTCTCCAGAAAACCCATCAACGTAAGCATGGCAACATCATGTGTAGTTTATTATCACTCACTCGTTTCTTCTGCTTTGGTTTTGGTTTCGGCTCTTGATATGTGGTTGATTTTTACTGAGGTAATGTCTTTTCAGAAAGCCCAGTAGATTAAAGTCAGGTCCAGCGCCAGTTTTAACTTTACTCAATTTCATTCTCTTGCCCCTGGTTGTGCCCTACATGGTCTTAAAGCGGTTCTTTCTCATCTTTTAATCCCTTGCCACCTCAGTTTGCACAATTCCTGAAGTAAAAGTTTCAGCTCTCTGAATCCTAGTAAATGATTTTGTTGTCTTTCCCACGGAGCATCTTACTGGGGGTTTTGAGGTAGTTAAAGGTGTATATTTCAGACCAGACTGGATAAGGTAAGTTGTCGCCCAAGTTCCTGGCCCAGTCAGTGTAGGTCTTGTACCAAGCAGGCTCCAACCTTTGTTAATATCACTCCTTCTTGTGTAAATCTTTCAAACAAGTGCATCTGTTGTGTGCTTACTTGTGTGTACATAAATGTCCCACTGCGCTAAAATTTGTGTGTTAGAACAGTTTTTAAAAACCTAATTTTTAGTATATGAGAGTAGCGCCTTTAAATATAGGTTCAATCCTTTACCTACCCCGCCACATCCCACTGTGTGGAGCCACGTGCCGCTGTGTGGAAGACGACTGCTCTCTCTGGAAGAAGACCGTTTGCCTCCATTGTGGTTCACCTTTACCCTGCCTCTGTGTACTGATTTGCACAGAGCTGGCTGGGGAAATGCTGAACCCCTCCTCACTGGCTTTAAGCAATGGAAATGGGTCTAACCTAGGCACCTATGCGTAGCCTTTGAAGCAAAGTGACAGGTCTGTGTGCAGCCCCTCCTATAGCTCCTCCTACTAAGCTTGAGCTAGGCCAAGGGGCACCTACCTGTCCGCTGGGACTGCATTTCTAGAAAGAGGCAGCAAAGTCCCAGGGCAGTAAAGGCCAACATGAGAGCTAAGGGAGCCGATCCAAAGCAGAAGATACTTCCACAAACTGATTCCTCCAAACTTAGGTGCTGCTGGTTGCCAGAGTCCAAGACTGTTTCTGCACGTTGCAGAGGTGCCCTGTGCCTCCTACCTAGCCCGGCTCTCAGCACTCACATACTTTCTGCCATTCTCACAGTCACTGAACCACGAGCCAGCTCCCTCACAAATTAATAAAACCTGAGTTTGGCCCTGGGTCATGGCCTTTGTTCTGGTTAGCTTTTGTTCCCACTGGGCTTAGGACCCCCTTGGCTTCCCACAACTGCAGATAGGTCTTTGTCTCTTTATTCTTTCCGTGGCTTGCATTGGAAGTGGTAGATTAGAATTTACTTATGAGAATCCCAATATCTTTTCCCTGGGATTACAATTTATAAATTTCTCTGGGCCTTGATGAGATCCAGACAGGCTCCTATAGCGCTGGATTGTCTTGTACACTCCCTTTGAAAAGTAACTGCTCCCCGCAAACTGAGCTACACAGCTCAGCATATGGCAAGGAAATTACCAATCAAATTCATAAGCTGAGATTGAGAAATAGAGAATTTAAGAAGCTTAGACATTTGTACTGGTAAGACTGTCTGTCTTGATTATAATTGGAATTGAGGGTCACTGAAAAAAAAGGAGCATACAATCAAAAGTGATTGTTCCTCTCTTGCAAATGAGTGTGTTAACCAGATTTTCTGCAGATGGTGGTGCGTGGGGGTGGGGGCAGCAGTAGGACCAAGCTGACATTTCAGTGTAGTCATGTAAGTACTAGAGAAAGACCAAAGGCAGGCATTAATGACATGTGTTAGGCAGATGTTTATATCCCATGCGGTCATATCTACCTTGTATCCTGAGGGTTGGACTTATCTTTGTTATAATAAATAATGTAAAAAAAAAACTCAGGAACTTTTTTGTTAGTTGTGTATGATATATTTTATATGCATCTTCTGACAATTCTTCAGTGTATGTAGGTATGCCAGGCCTGTCCAGCCACAGGGTAGCAATTTGGACATGCCTGGGAGAATCATAATTGATATGAAAAAGAGTCTGTAATGAAGTAATGAACTCTTTAGTTTCACTTGATCTTAGCCAAAAGGCCGAGAAGCGATGAACTCTTTAGTTTCTATTCAAAACTTTAATCAAGGAATTGGACTCATATATTCAAAGTAAGCTTACGGATTTGTCAACTTACACAAGGCTAAGAAAATATGCATATGTTTGATACAGAATTAGTTTTCAGGAAGAACGTAAGATGCTGAAAAGTGTAAGATAAAATCAGAAAGATAAAAATTGGGGTACATGTGTAGCTCTGTTTATAAGCCCAAAAGCATCCGTAACAGAGGTATACATTGTGGGAAAGTCTGTTTTGGCAATGTTTTTGAAAAAAGTCTTTGTTTAGTTGAATTCTGGTTTTATAGAAGGTTTCTATTTAGCAAGGTTAAGAAAGCTCATGTAGTCTTAGGTCACATTAAGGGAAGTTCAGTTTCAAATTTACAAGACAATTGAGTACTCCACACTTTCAAGGGTAGGCTATGAAGAACACTTGACATGTTTGGGGGTGGGAGTTGTCAAAGGAGATGTGATTTTTACGTAGTGGGCAATATATTCTATTAATGTAAAAATCAGTGTGTTGCTCTGGTGGATCAGAGGACAGATTAGAACAGAAATCAGAATCAAAATCAATTATTAGAAAGGCTTTTTATATGAGAGGATATCATGATTTTGATGAGAACTTCCCAATGGAAAGCTATGCCTCTTGAGTTTGAGCTGCTGGTAACTCAGGGACTGTCCGAGGAGCTGACTCTAAAAAGAGGAGAATAAACAAAACGCCCTTCTAAATCCCATCCCCATGTTCAACTTTATGAGCTTTTTTAAGGCCTGGCGTCCAGACTGCTTAGAACTTGATGTAGACTGGCCGTGGAAAAAAATCTAAAGATAAAAATAAAAACCCTGTGACATCTGTAATACCCAGATTTCTGCACGCTAAGGTTTCTGGGGCTAAAGTGAGAATTATGAAAACAGTGTCCCAGGCACTCAAGTACTCTGGCTGTTTAAAACAGAAAAGGGAAGGAAAGTTAGTGGAGTCACAACTTACTTATTTATCTTCTTCATGAAACTCCACGAAAGATAGCAATACGCAGTTGTGTGTTTCCTCACTGAATGAGTGGTTGACCGTGGGTATTCTCTTCCTCAGTCTGCTCACCTGTAAATCAGCAATAAGGTTATAATAAGGACATTATCTCCTGAGAACTCAGGGAGTATTCATGCCACTTGGGGAGGGAAGGATGACATTGAGTTGATGGAAAACACATAACTTAATTTTATTACAGTAGAAATGTTTTCCGTCTTAATAGGGTGGAATACAATTTAAGCCATGTGATTTAAATACATACAAGTTCTAGAATATTCATTATATACAGACATCTTGTTTAAATTCTGACCAGACTGTTGCTTTTCCCACTTGAATAGCAACAGGAAATTGGGGGGAAAATTGGGCTAATACGCATGAGACAGCTGCTGAAATCAGGAGCAGGTAGTTTCCCACGCTTCAGCCAAAAAAGCTAATGTTGATCTGCCCCGCCTTCACTATCAGGTAAAACTGTACTTGATGGAGATTTAGTACTTGGTTTCATGAAACACAAGGATAATTTGGCTGATCCTAAAAAGGCATAAACAAAATATTGGCTGAGCACAGACAGATGTTAAGGTTATACATTGTACATGAATTCATGTACTTGAATTCACTTTAATGAAGTTGAGCTTATGGTGTAAGATCTTGCAGCTCGTTATAACTAAGTTGTTATGGGCTGCTAATTTGCTAGAAGCTGCTGTATCATGAGCTAGCCTGACTGCCTTGATGGATCTCCTGGTAGTTAATATGGTTTAAATGTGAATCTTTTATTTTTCCCTTGTGGTCTTGCATAATGATATTAGCTTGTCTACAGTGTGACAAATTCAGTGTACCAGGAACATCTGGTACACCATGCTTTATGACTGAAAATAAGCCTGCAGACATAATATTGCACATCCATTAGGACTTCCATGTACTGGGGAAACGTGGAAAGATCTGACTATGGAAGGAATCCACTGGTCACAGTTCATTTTCCTCTACTGTAAACTACTCATACAGCAGTGAATCCAGCATCACTACGTTCCTACAAGTTCTTATTTGATTACCAGGAAGCCAATATGGATGAATTCCTTGTTAGACTGTGCTTAATTTATTCCCAGCAGAGGAATTTCAAAAAGAAAAAGTAATGAAAGGAACTAAAACCTTCTCAGTTTGAAGACAGGTTTAAATTCAGTCTTTTGAAGTTGATCTGAGAACAGATCACACTGAAATGTTCAAACCGTGAAGCTGCTTTAGACTGTCTTTTTTAAATGAATATACAGTATTTTTAAAAATGAACAATAAGTCAAATTCCATGCTCTCATTGGATTTCACCATGTTAATATTAGAATGTTTGTGTTCTGATTGTTACTATCTAAGTGGTGAGGAAATATATTTCACAGAAGAAATGCAAAAGTTGGTATGTATATGCATATTGCATACGGTATCCAGAATAGAAATGACTACTGGGCCAGCTTAATTTTATCTTTTCTACTATGTCATTAATTGAGTGTTCTTAAATCATTTGCTTAACTTCTCTAACTGCCACATTAGCAACTGTGCACATGGATTATGTTCCACACAGTTGAAGTTCTGTACTGGATCACTGTGAAGATAAAGCACACTAGAAATACACTGCTGCCATACAAACAGTCGAGCTGCTACTCCTTCTTACCTGACACCAGCCCTATGCCAACCTCAGGCCCTCAGTGAATAGTGGATGTAACTAACATTAACCATCAAAGGGGATCTGAAACATATGCACAAAAATGGATAGGAAAATCTGGCAAGAATGTCCATTCAGGAGAAGAAAACAAAACTATTTCTTTGGTTGTCAAAGTGGATAGTTGTCTGTGTCTATAACCCCAGAGCACTTGAGTGTTTCTACTTAATTAAGAGAAAGCTTAGCAGTTGATAGGGATATTTAGGGATATGCAAGCAAGCACCCATGCAGCATGCAACAGTGTAAGTTCCACGTTGAAATTATTGACTCTCAGATGTCAAAAAAATGGTTAAATGATAAACTATTTTATTGTTACTGAAACAAGTTCATATTTGGTGATAAGATCTGATATTCTGTGCTCCCCAAGTACTGTATAAGATAACCTGGAAATGAGGCTAAAAACAGTGTCTTTATTCTACACAGCTGGATGTGTCCTCATTGAAGAGGAGATTAAACACATCATCAATTTTAATAAAATTCTGCAAATTGAAAAAAAAGTGAAACAAGTTGAATAAAATTCCTGAGGGATTTTTCCTTGGCATATAAAAATGGTAAAATGATGCTTCAAATTTAATAGAGAGAAAACTCAGGATTGTTGTTGGATATTAACCTTTTACTTTGAGTAGGACTTCTAATGGGCCTGTTACTCAATTTGGTCCCACAATAAAATTAAACTGAACTCTAACTGCTTTCTGAAACATCCACACGTTTGGTGCCCGTTGCCGTGTGCTGACTCATGCTGTTTTTTCCAAGTGTGATGAATTCTTCCCCTCCACCCCTTTACATGGGGATTGCTAGCTTCTCATCGTTCTTCTCAAATGCTGTTTTCTTCACATGACATTGTTTTTATTTCTTCCTTTTTCTATCTCATCTTCCCAAAGAGAAGTTAACTTTACAGCTCATGCATATCTCTCTCATGTAATCCAGCCTGCTACTTTGAATTCTAGTGAATGGTGCAGAGAGTTCAAGTCTAATTTTAGACTTAAATCTGTCAACAGTACCTGTTGCTGAATGAATTTTGTACTCTTGTTCTCCTTGCCCGTGTCAGTCGGCATCTTTAGAATAATTTGCAAATTGATATTGATTAACCTACTGTCATTTATTCATATTATAAATGTTTATATGGCAGCTAATGTGTGGTAGATTTTAGAGATTTGAATGAGGAAGATAGTGTCAAATTTTTGCATTGAAATAAAAGATAATGATAATTCCAGAATGACTGAAACTTGAAATTTGCTGCCAGACAAGTACAAACAAAAAGTCCAGTACCTACCTATGTTTGCTGCTTATGAGAAGGTGCCATTCCTTTGCTGTTTTACTTATACTGATAAAACTATGGCATTGAAGAGAAATTCAGCAGCAACTTCACCACACTGTTGGAAACAAATTTCTATTTACAGTAATCAAAGGAGAGAACTCTCTAGGAATTGTGGAGCCACCAAAGAGAACTTAACACATTTCTTAGTCCAAAAATACTAGCAGGTGCTCACCTCTCAAAAAGCCCAGTAAATTGGTAGTAGAACTTTATGCTTAGAAAAAGGTAAGTTATCAGAAAGTAGATTATTCTTTTATGCATATAACATAGGATAATACTACCTGAAAATGTCTGTTTTTGCAATGAGTTCATTTTTTTTTTTTTTTAATGTAGACTTCACAGATGGGACAGAGGACTTTAGGGCCTCTGTCAGTGGACCACAAGTATGTCCTGGTGCTTTTCTCCAAGTCTGAGAAGTCTAGCATCTCCCTCTGAAAATTGCTAAATTGGGTTCTCAGTGTTCAAGTGAAGGAAAGATATCTTTGAAGTAAGGAGCCATGGGACTATAATTAGAAAATATCAACACTATTAAACAATAGTAAAGTTTGGAAGAAGACATGGACAAAAGTTTTAACCTTTTAGTCTATGTCTGTAATTTCAAATCACTAGCCCTATACGAATACCCCAGAGCCAGTGTTGTTATATAATTAAACATGATTAGGAATGAATACTCAGTAAGATATGGTCAGTAGACTCATCAGCTCCAATTCCCATAAAGGTTTAAGAGATAAGTCTTAATGCATATGTGACAGAATATTTCTTTTCATATTTTCAAAGTCAAATCGTCAAGGAATTAAATGATAAGTACTATTAATTTATATCGTCAGGAACTACAAAGACCCTGGACCTTCTAAATACAGAAATAACAATCATATCTGTTACTTTTAAAGTGATTTTTGATTGTCGTGTGGAAGCAGGTTGAAAACGAGTATGAACGGAGGCAGAGACTGATTATGAGATTGAGTTCCGAAGTCTGGGCAGGAGATGCCAGTGGTCCGAATCGGAGGGTGGTGTCAGTAAAAGTTTGGAAATGAGTTGTTTTAGAGAAGTCCTACCGATCAGCCAGCCAGAGCACCCTCACGATCCAGTATCTTTCAAATGTGCCCCTCTGAGCAGATGACAGTTTGGAGGTGATTCCAGATCTAAACCATCACAGCTACTTTTCCCATCACAGAACAAACACGGGCAAGGATGTGGGAGCGTGTCCACTCCTTGTCATCGCTGCCCTTGCTGAGCCTACCTGAGCTTGGCTGTGAACTTCTTAAATGTTAAGGACCATTACTGTAAGGATTTCTGTTACAGTGTGAACTTCAGTATAGTTCTTCCTGTGGTTGGACGTAATGATTCTAATACTTTATTCCTAGGCAGGTGGGGAAAATTAAAAAGGGAGCATGAAATTATGAGCCTTGGTTTTTTCTTGTTAAAGAAATGTATGTGATTACTTTGGCTGTATTATTCCTGACTCTGCCACCTCCATTAAGACAGTGAATATGTACTCTAGAGTTTTGAGACAGTGGGGTTTGAGCAGTTCCATTGGCTTAGACTTGTCATTCCAAGCCCAGCTCATCCTTGGGGAAGCTACTTAAGGCCTTCAGTTCTGAAGTGTGTCAGACAGGAGTGTGACTTCCTGGCTGGCTGAATGTGAGGGAGGAGCAGGTTAAGGCATGTACCGCACTTAGTGAAGTAGTCGATCGATGTGTAAAATATTGACTGCCATTATTATGTGGCATTGCCAACAGTGCAGCAGTCATTCCCAACCAGGTGTGGATCTCAGACTCATTAGTAGCAAACTTTCAAACTGGGTATGTTGGAACCCTATTATCCATAAAGTTTTATTCTGGAGTTTGGGGGGAAATACCCCCAAACTTAATGGATAACTTTGGGAAGAAGAAGAGTTTGGGGGGAAATACCTCCAAACTTAATCACACCCACAGATTTGCTTGAAATAAAACTAGGTGTGGGACAAATTGTAGGAATAGAGGGCAGAATAGGAAAATTGGCTGAATCTCTGGTATCAAGCTTGGGACATTTTTAAGTTTTTGTAAGCAGGTACACTGGTTTGTACCTGGATAACTTTGTTTGTACCTTATGGATAACAAAGTTATCCATAAAGTTTTATTCTGGAGTTTGGGGGGAAATACCAGACATTAAAAGAAGATTATTTTGATGTACTTAAGGATCACCACTATAAGAATACTACTAAACTTTTAATCAAACCTAATAAAATTTAGCACTATTTAAACCTACCCAGAAATGTGGCCTCCATATTTTCTGGGGTCCCGTCTTTCAAATAAACTGGTGAAAATACTTTATTTGGCTGTAAGACATTGAGCAAGATAAAATAGCAAAGCAGAGAAATGAGAAGAATGCATGAAGGAGTTGGTCAGAAAAGTATGTTTTTCTTATATTGCATTGAAACTATTCTACAAAGGTGCCCGTGATTCCACTTCAGAGTGCTGATTCCTGTCATCTGCTGTCTTGCTAGGTGACCCAGAATAACACCGTGGTTGTTTAAAGCACTAGTCTGTCAGTTTCGTAAACTTCCGCAGACAGCTCTTTGCCATAGTTTTTGACTCACCACTGAGGTCTACACAGCTGCACATTGACATTGATTTGTTCACTTCCATCTTGACATCATGGCTTGTTCTTCCCAGATTTGTTGGACACATTGCTCTAGGCTGCCCATTATTTCCCTGTCACTTTGCCACCTTCCCTTCCTACTTGGTTTGCAACACAAAATTAGCATTGCCAAGAAGGGTGGCCACAGCATCAGCTCATTTCTGTGCAAAGAGAATAAAAAATGACACGAGAAAACATGATCACTGAAGGTTACTTGATAGTGCCAACCCTTGATGAGTACAAGTGAGGGCTACCAGGGACAGGAGCTCGTCTGTGCAGTGGGAAGCCGGGGCAGAGAATCCAGAGTCCTGTACTCTGAGCCTCTTCTGGGTAGCAAAACATGCAAGAGTAAGGTTTGTCAGTGATAATGACCAGAATTCACTGAGCATCATTCTGACCCAGGATTGCAAACAGAGTCACTATCAGATGCCATGCAATCATGAAATCTCAGCACTTGAGGATAAACAAAAATGATCTATTCTTTCATCTTACAACTAGCTAATTTGACCTAATTCTCTTTTTTAAAAAAAGAATTATTTACTGTAGTAATATTAAATCATGTGGATATTGATAAAAAATGTGAAATCTTCAGAAAACCTTTGGAAGAGAAGGACAGTTGGCTAAGAGCCAGCAGGGCTGTGGAGACAGCAAGCAGACAGTAGACAAGGAGGTGGGAAGAGTCGTGATAGAGTAGGGTGCCGCGCAGGTGGATAGCTCACTGGGTAGGAAAGCTCACCCAAGTAATGTAGCCGACAGGAGGCCAGGAAATGCTGTAGCAAGGCAGGAGAAACATGTGCAGAAAATGCTCCTCTGAACACTGCAAGTTCAAAGAACCATGGCTATCTTTATATCACACCCACAGATTTGCTCAAAATAAAACTAGGTATGGGACAAATTGTAGGAATAGAGGGCAGAATAAGAAAATTGGCTGAATCTCTGGTGTCAGGCTTGGGACATTTTTAAGTTTTTGTAACCAGGTATATGAGCAGCACCAAGATGTGCGACACAGGTTGTTTGGAAGGAAAGCAGAGACACAGCCCTATGCAAACTAAAATCTAGCTCAGGGGTTTCAGCAGATGGTGCAGAGACCCAAGGTGTTTCAGACTCACTTCTACACTGCTACATCCTCTCTGCTCTGAGCTTTAGAAAATTACCTGATCATCACATAAAGAAGATGGGTTGAACATATGTGTTAACCTAGCTTCCTTTCCAAAGTGGCAAGGAAACTTTACAAATGACCCCATTAACCTACAGAATGACTGAGTAAAGAACCACATTTCACCAAGCTTAAGAGGTTGTTAGTTGTCAGAATTACCTCAAGACCAATGAAGAAAGCAACGTTACTTCCAATTAGACTGTCTCATACTATTGGGTGTAACACTTCCCAATTTAAAAGTTAATAGACCTACAGGTATTAGATTGTCAGAAATGTGTGTCTTGGAACCAAGATCCACTTCGTGGATGGACAAAGTGGTCCATGACATCATACTCAAGAAAGTAAAGTTCTAAACAGTGGAAAAGTATCGTAGGTCACCTAATATAGGAAACTCTTTTAAAGGTGTGTGGGCACAGGCAGAAGTGACAGAAAAATACAGAAACAAGCCAGAGATTGTCTGGAAACCTGTTCAGTTATAAATTAGATCTCATCATAGCAAAGAGTAGGGTGCAAGCACCAGAGTTGTTCTCTGGATAAGGTTGAGTGTCTTGACTTGCAGATATTAAGGCAGATTATTGAGAACAATATTGAATAACAATTGTAGTTGTTAAGATTGAGCCTCCCTTCACTTCAACCCAGCTTTAGTCCAACAGAGTTTGTAGAAAAGGAACAGCCAGATGTTTATACTCAAAGCTTCAGCCTGAGCTTGGAATGGTCTTTCTTGGGAATCCTGTGTGGTGCTCTGACAGGCTGCACAAACTGAGTGGGCTCCGTGTTCTCACTCTCACACTCAAATGTGAACCAATGACCAGAGAACTGGAGGCATCTCACAGAGCCTGTGATGTGACAGATTCTAAAGCAAACAGCAAGTCATGTGCAACAAAAATAAAACACAATGATCTTAATATCATATGGGGCAAAAACAGATAATTTCACTACCATAAAGTAAATACCAGGTGCTATTTAAAGACATTCAGAAAGTGAAATCTAGCTCTTAGAAATTAAAAGCATCAGAAGTCACTCATTAGAGACTTACATAACTAAATTGAGGAAACTTTCCAGAAAGTAAGGCAGAAAATAAAGAGATGAAAGACGAAAAAAAGATTATGAGATGAAAGTTTCAACACAGATGTTGATTGTAATATGTAAATAATGAAAGGAAAAAGTAACACAAATATTTAAAAAAGGGAACGAGAAAATCATTAAAAATGTACTCAGTAATCAGAACTACTGAGAGCTAAACACTATGTTTCTAGATTGAAAGGTCCTACTAATGTTCAGCACAGTATCAAGTATAAATCGTTTTCATTTTAAGGAGAAAAAAATACAGAATTTGAAAACAAGATGATAGGAAATTAACAATATTGTTATATTGCATATTGTTATCTTTAAAGTAGTTGTTCAGATTACCAGATATAGGCATGCAAAACTGATCAAACAATATAAACGCTAACTGTTCCTTTCAATAAACTAATAGAAATTATTAGTATAATTATCTTAACTATCTCGTGTATGTGTATATGTGTGTGTGTATGTGTGTGTGTTTTCCCTTCCTTCTTTTTTTCTTTTCTCCTTTCTCTCATCTCAGTTGTTCTTTCCTTTAGAGCAGTTTCTTTCTCTTTCAAAATATCTATTGTACCTTTCATATATTATTTACTCTTTCTTACACTAGGGAGACAATACAACGTTTACACATGCAGGTCTAATTTATTTCACTTACGAGTATGGTCTCTAGTTGCATCCATTGACCTAAAAGCCTTGAGTTTATCTTTCTTTATAGCTGAGTAACACTCCATTGTGTAAAAATACCACATCTTTTTATCCATTCCTCAGTTGATGGGCATTTGGGTTGTTTTCACGATATAGATCGCTAGATGTGTGTGCATAGATCACTGTGGTATGATGATTTCAGTTCTTCTGGGAAAATACTCAGAAAGGGAATAGCTGGGTCGAATGGGACCTCTAGTCCTAGTTTTTTGAGGAATCATCACAATGATTTCCACAATTGTTGTACCAGTCTATACTCCCACAAATACTGGAAAAGAGTTCCTTTTTCCATAAATCTTAAGACAGATCACACCAAAAGTGCAGAAAGGTAGGAAGCTCTGGAAGAGATTTCTTCATGAGTTGACAGTGACATACTATTTCATGGGTTTGATTGTATTGGGAAAAGATTTGCACAAATTGAGGGAGTTTGGGAGTGGATTTGTGATAAGTACATAGACAACTAAGCAAAGGAATAAAATATACATTTTGAACTTGGGGGAATCAAAATGTATATTACTTGAAATGAAATCATACAGTGACTCACATTTTCATTTTGTCTTAGTCTGTTCTGGGGGCTGTAATGAAATACCATCGACTGTGCAGCTCCTCAACAAGAGAAATTGATTTCTCACAGTTCTGGAGGTTGAGAAGTCCTAGACTGAGGTGAGAAGAGATTAGGTGTCTGGGAGGCCTTTCTGCTAGTGCATAGGTGCGGTCTGTGCTGCATTCCTCTGTGGTTGCGAGGGCGAAGCATCTCCTGGAGGCCTTTTCTACAAGGCCGCTAATCCCACTCGTGAGAGCTCCACGCTCCTGTCCTCCAAAGACCAGCCTTTTACTAGTGTGACACCCAGGGTATTAAGATTTCAACATATGACTTTCAAGCCATTACAATTATCATATTATTCTGCCTAGAATTAGTTCAGATGGAAGACAAGGGGAAATATACATATGCTTGAAGGCAGAGGAATGATGTGAAATTCTCATCTTATGCTTTAGGAAGTTAACTGATAAGGAATAGCACTAAAGGAATGGCAAGCAGGAGAGAGTCACAAATTTTAAAAATCAGATAAAATATTCAAACCTGCTGCTTCTGAAGAAAAAGAAGCAAGAAGACGGGGACATTTGCTATTTCTGATATAAATTTGATGAATTTTTGACTCATTTCAACTTGTGCATGGACATTGCATTTGAAAGCAACACTAGTTATTTTCCCTTATACAGTTGGAAATATGGCAGATATGGCCAGTGTGTGTGTGTGTGTGTGTGTGTGTGTGTGTGTGTGTGATAGTTGGAAATATGGCAGATATGGCCAGTGTGTGTGTGTGTGTGTGTGTGTGTGATGTGTGTGTGTGTATGTCTGTGTCTGTGAAATATCAGAGGTGGTGATTAAAAAGGAAGGGGAAATTTAAGCAACAGGAATGGATAAACATTGCAAGTTCCTTCAAGTAATGGTTGTGCATTTTTTTCTGTGTGCTTTTAGAGTAATAGGTTCTGAGAACAGCATGGTGATGAGACATGCAACTCCTAACTTTCTAGAGCTCCTGCATGATACAAGTATGCTTGCACACGTTTGTGATCATGAAATAACATCTTTGGAAAAATTATTCTATAACAAACAGCTTGTGTCCTTCACTCAGTAAGCTGTGACTTGGGATCTTGTGTCAAAACAAATATTCCCCTAAATGTACAACACTGCTCAGATATAAAACTGTAGATTACATCCCAATCCCCTGCTTAAGATTTTCTTAGCAGGCACACGAACTGTAGATCAGATAATTATAATAAAATGAGTGATGTAAAAGAAAGTGGGTATAAACTATAGCTGGATGTTTGCATGACAAGGGATGGTTTTTTGTTTTTTGGTTTTTTTTTTTTGGTTTTTTTCCAGTACAGGGAACCGAACTCACGACCTTGTGCTTCCCAGGCAGGCACTGTGCTGCTGAGCTAAATCCCCAGCCCCCAACAAGGGATGTTTTTATGCACTCTTTTTTTCATACTGTTTAGTAATTTAAAGTGGCAAATAAAAATTTGATATATTTAGTATGTACTGAATGTTATTTTGAAATATAAAATATGGAATTCCTTAAGCAAGCTGATTAGCATGCACTTCAAGCCTTACACACATCACTTTTTATAGTGAGACAAATTCCATCAAATTTCAAGCATAAAATCTATGGTTATGGTTATGGTTTGTGTCTGTGTGTCCCCCCAAAGCCTCACATGGTCATGGGGCAGGCTGTTAGAGTTTGACTGATTATGGGTGTGAGAGCTACACCCTCCCTGGAGTGGATAGTTTGCATATGTAAGGGAGAGGAAGAGGCTGCTTGTGGCCATTCCTCCCTTTTAGTGCTTGTTGCTTTTGCTGTGTTCTGCCGCCATGAGTGATAGCCCTCTGCCATGTGCCACTCTGCCTTGTAACCTGCCAAGTATGGACTGAAACCTCCACAAACTGTAAGCAAAATAAACCTTTCCTTCCTTCATTTTGGGCGTTAGGTATTTTGTCCCAGCAACGAGAGAAAAGTAACCAAGACAGTTATTAACTGTGGACATGCTGTACATTAGGTCCCTTGTACTTACTCATTTTAACTAAAGTTTTATGTTCTGGGACCAACATCTCCCCAAATCCAGCCTCCCTCTTTGTTCCTGGTGACAACCATTCCACCTCCTTGATTTCCGCGTCTTTAGATTCCATGCAGAGGTGAGATAATGCTATCACTTGTGTCTGGCTTACTTCACCTAACAGTCTCTGTCAGGTTCATGATGTCATTGCAAATGCCAGTGCAAGGAGCTTTTGTTTGTTTGTTGTATTTTGAATTTTGAGATCTCAGGGAGGAGAGCTCCCAAGCTTTCAGCCCTGTGGTTAAACCTAGCAAATCCCAGGCCTTTTTTGACACAGCACCCTCCTGCCTGGTGCTCCTCTCTCAGCAAACATGAATACTTTGCCTAACACTTCTGTTGCACCTGGGTGGGTGTGGTCCATAGCATTCTTTTTCTCCATAAGAGAGGAAGATGTCAAAGGAATCACTGACACCTCAGCATTACTGTCCGCAGCAGCAGTTCCGGGGTGTGTTGGCGATGGGCCTGGGCATGGGCAGCTTGAATCATTTCACTTCGCTAATTCCAGCAGTCAGGTCTACACGGCAGAAAACTATGCTGACCCTCCCCGACATAGTGCCTCACTCATCTTCTCTGCTATCAACGTCTGGTGTGAAGTGATTTTTCATCTTTCTGGCTAGTAAGGTTGTCACACCTTTGTTTTAACTTAACTCACTACAAATTCTAATTTTTTCCTTTCCTCAGGTTGGCTTGTACTGTCCCAATTGATGTTACATCAGGAGTTTAAATAAAATATTTATTGGAGCAATTAATGAAACTATGTTTTCTGATTTCAGTTTTCATATTAAGTTAGCTAAGTCCCCTCAAGAGACTTTACATGCCGTTAGCCACTTAAAAACATTTAATAAACTCCATTTAATTAAAACAAATAAATTTTTAATTTAGGCTCTTTAGGACAAAGTTATAAAACTATATGATATTTTTTCTTATAATAATCCCAATGTATTATATGACTCAATGGTGTGCTATTTTAGGAGTGAAACTATTTAAATCTGGCTCATAGTAATTTTTAATGAAATTTTTAGCATGATATCTCTGATACTTTTATGAATCTTTATGATCTCTGAAACAATATAATTCCTGCATACTCCCAACATTGCTTTTTTAAAAGCATCTATCTTAGTTACTTTTTTCATTGCTAAGACAAAATACCCGACAACCAAAGTTAAAGGAGGAAACAGTTTGAAGAGGTTTCGGTCTGTAGTTGGCTGGCTCTCAGGCAGGGTGGCATGGCAGAGGGGCATCGCAGAAGAGAAACAGTTCATGGCAAGCAGTCAGGAGACAACAAAGCAGCAAGCAGCCTCAGCAGGCAGAAGCGGCAGCAGCAGGCTTTCCTTCTTTCTGTCCCTTTTGTCCCTTCCCGGTTCCTTGCCTTTCGGGTGGTGCCACCCACAAAGTGGGGCACACCTAATGCCAGCATCACACTTATAATCTCAGCATCACGCACTCTAGGTCCAACTGGCTCCAAAACGCCCCATCTATGAGTGCATGAGGCTTTGGGGGACCTCTAGATCCAAGCCATAGCAGCATCTTTTACTGCAAGATGTCCTTTCTAATTCTCCCTTGCTCTAGGTTCTGACCCTGGTGTTTCTCAATAGTCTCTGTGTCTCATATTCTGTACCTTGAGGTACAGTGGACTCCTCCATTGTCCAGAAGATCTTGCCAGTGGTCTTTCTCCAGGATCATTTCTCTACTTGTTTTCCTCCCTCCAAATCTAGACAGTCTTTCATGTGCCTTCTTCCCACAGTCTCACCTCCACTGAGTTAATCTCAGTGCCAAACATTTATGTATTACAGTCTTACACATTTAACCGAGCATATCTACATTTATTTCCTAGCAGATTTCTCATGCATTCATCTGCCCTTATTAGCAGATGCATGTTGTCTTGAATGCTCTTCCTGCTCAAATTTTCTAAGGAACTCAGGAACTTACTCAGTTTTCCTCCAAATACAGAATTGATTTAGTGCTAAAGAATATCATCTTTTCACCCATACCCCAAGTTACGTATTGCCAGAAACACTTAGCCACTGTCAGGAATATGTTCTGACCCCTCTCGATGTGTTTAGGCAACAAGTAGGGTCCACACCAAGGATAAAAATGAATTCATAGTTGAAAAATCAGTCACTTGTCATAAGCTTGAGGGTTTCCATTCTAGCTTTTCTTGTTGAAAATCATAAGCTCAGTTATCAATTCCCAGCAAATGCTATGCCAGGGTGGGGTGCTTATATCCTGAGAGTTCCCAGCTCCAGAGACGTGGTATAGCAGAAATAGCCCTCCTTACAAATACCAGAACATCTGCTTGGAAGGAGATGAGAATTTACTGCCTTGAGACGCTTTGCTCACTCTGCTGCAGCAAGCAGAGCCCAGACGGAGCCTGAGTGGATTAGACGGTGCAGGGAGATAAATGTGTGGGGAGTTCATGGGCCCCGGAATCAGAAGGACAAACTTCAAGGGGCCTCGTCATATTTACCAGGGAGCAGAGCATTCCGCTATGCAAGGACACTACCAGAGGCCTGCGGAGAAACTGCCTGAAAGGATGACACACGATGGTTTCTGACAGTCACCCAGCATCAGGAATACAAGCCAGCACCCACCAGTCGTGTAGGGAAACCCCCTAATTCATGCACCACTGAGAAGGGCTCGCTCAGCTCTTGTCCATGTAGAGCAGGATAATTAACCTGAGATTCAATTTTGCTAATAAATCTTGAGTAAGATTTAAAAATATCAAATTGTTTCCAACATACTTACTGGTGCCCTAGCACAGAGTTGTGGAGATTTCTAAGAGTACAAGAAGGTATCCAAAGCCGAAAAATCGTAAAAGCTTTATATTCAAGGATAAGCAGAGACAGTGACCCATACTGTTTTTAGAATTAGCAAATAAGGGCATTAAAACAGCTACTGTAAGTGGATTCCATATTTTTAAACAGTTGAATACAGTCATGAAAGACATTTTTAAAAAGAACAAATTGAAATGTCTGCAGGTATTTGAATCATCAATGTCTGACATAAAACCACATTGGATAGGACTAATGGTGAGTTAAACATTGCAGATGAAAAGATTATTTAACCCAAATTACCATTACAGGTGACTCAAAGTAAAACACGCATACACGTGCACAAACCCACACACCCACAAACAGTTAAATAGTAAAGTAGTGAGTGAGCTGCAGTACAATTCCAAGTGCCTAATAAACACTCATTTCACCAGAGGAGAGGGTAGTGAAGAAGAGGAAAATATTTTTAGAGGAACTAGTAACTGCATTTTTAAACATTTGATGGAAACTACATACCCAAAGCATCTTAACGAACTCAAAGTATGAGAAGCGTGAAGAAAACCTCACCCAGGAACATCAACAGTTTCTGCAGAATGGAGTGACATTTTTCAGCAATGGAGAGAGAAGTCTTAAAAGCAGAGAATAAAAGACACTATATATACAAAGTTAAAGTTGACCGTAAAGTGGACATGGTTGTGCCTGCCTGTCATCCTAACACCATGGAAGACTCTGGCAGATGAATTGTAAATTTAAATCCATGCTGAGCAATTACAAACTTGGTGTGATAAGACCAAAAGAAAGAAAGAGAAAAAGAAAGAAAGAAAGAAAGGAAAGAAAAAGAAAGAAAGAAAAAGGAAGAACAAGAGAAAGAAAGGAAAGAAAAAGAAAAAAGAAGACAAGAAAAGAAAGAGAAAGAGGAAGAAAGAAAGATAAAGAAAAAGGAAAGGAGGAAGGAAGATTGAAGGAAGAGAGGAAAGAGGAAGGAAAGATGGAAGGAAGGAAAGAAGGGAGGAAGGGAGGAAGGAAAGGAGGAAGGAAGGGAGGGAGGAAAAAAGGAAGAAAGGGAAGGAAATAAAGTATTTAATTAAACAAGGGCTGGGATATAGCTCAGTGCAAAAGTCCTGGGCTCAGTCTATAGTACTGGTGGTCAAAATTCACCACCCCCTCTCTCTATATATATATATATTTTTTTTTTTCCTTACATTTTAGCAACAGCACACAGGAGAGGACATTGGAGGAAAAATGTGTTTCAAAAAACTGAGGGCTAAATAAAGACTTTTAAAAGGGATGTCAAACCAGGGATAGTACAAGCCAGCTACTCAGGAGTGTGAGGCAGGAGGCCTCACTACTTGGGTAATTTAATGAGACATTGTCACAAAACAAAAAAATAAAAAGGGATGGGGATGTAGCTCCATGGTAGAGCTCCCCTGGGTTCGGGACTGGATGTATGAAAAGGTGGGGCAGGGGTAGTATCAAGCTGAAGGCATCCATGACTAGAGACCCACAGTGCAAGAACTATTCCAGGAAGTCCTTTAAACTAAAGGAAGAGGAGGAGAGGAAATCGGTGGAAAGATTATACGCAAGGGGTCGCAGAGTGCCACAAATCCTGCCTGTCTGTTGAAAAGGCAGTTCACAAATGCGAAAGCAGTCTCCCATCACGCCCCACCTGAAGTCCAGTGCAGAGAAAACATGCTGTGGCCACAGCTTCACGCCTGTGCACCCCCACGGTGGCCTGTGTCGTCCCAGAGCCCAGAGCTTCCAAATCCTCAGTCAGATTGTGGCACTGTGTCACCTGGGTGGTCTTCTAACAGTGAGAGAGAGGCAGCATTTTAAGATTTCTGTTTGGATAACACACGTCATGAATTTCCATGGGAGCTCTCTATACGGTCTTTCCTTATGAGGGTATTTTTCAATATTAGGGTATCATTTTCTTCTATAGCACATGTGTATAATGCATAATGTTTACATTCCTTGTGGGGAATTAGTACATACACAGAATACATCTGAATTCCTTTTTTCAATCCCCATCCCCTTCTCTCTCTCCCCCTCACCCATCCCTTGATCCCTTCCTGCAGCATGCATAGCCAGTTTTACAACAGCACAATTCATAACAGCTACATCTTGGAAGCAGCCTCAATGTCCATCAACAGATGAACGGATGATTTGCACTCAATGGTATACTACTGTGTCATAAGGAAAGATAATCTTCAGTCATTTGTATGAAAATGGACATGCCTTGAATCCATAATGTTAAATGAAATTAATCACATAAACCTAAATATTAGTTTCCCTCATAGGAGAAACCCAACTTATAAATAAAGAGTAAAATAAAAGATAATGGGACATAGGGAGACAGAGCTTTCTCAAAGGGAAAGCGATGAAGAGGTGGAGGGAGGTGGGAAGGAAGGAAGGAAGGGAGAAGGGATGGAAGAAAAGGGCTCGTGTTATGTACCAATACCACAAAAGGAATGCAAATATTAGGTTTTTAAGGTATTATTAAGGCAGAGGTATGAGTTAGTGTCCTATTCACAGACAGACTCAAGGCACAGTATATTTTAAAAACTGGCAATGAAAAGTCTTCTAGAATGTAGATGCTTTTGTAAGTGAGAAAGGGAGGTGAATGCCTGAGGTGCATTCACCCAAGGTCTTGTTATCATTTCTTGCTGATAGTGGGTGATGTCCTTCTGAGTATGTCATAATGGAAGCCAGTGCTTAAACAAGGAAATGCCTTCTCAGTTTCAGCTCCTGAGAGGCCAAAGTCAAGCTTTCATCTGCTGTGTCTTTTACTTCATCCCCTGAAATAATCTTAGCATAAAAAAAGGAAAGAAAAAGAACTAGGGAATTTGTAATGTATATAAAGGGCACATTATATTCTATATTTTAAAGAGTATCAGGGTAGCTAATAAAGTTTTATATTTTGAAAGATAAATTCATGCACCTTTGGGAAGTATAGTTCTCCAAGATGTACCATACTCTACTTTTTCACATGAGATAGCATTCTTATTTTTTATCCCTGAAATATAACTGTGCAGATAATGTTTTTTAAAAAGAAGTTAAATGTACCATCTTTTCCTGAAACTTTTAATTCAAATGCATGACTTGCTATAGTTGTTTGTTAAAACAGTAGTAGCATAGTAAAGGAATATAAAGACTAAAATATGGCATATAGTAAAAAACAAATAAAATACAGTATAAAAGTGCTGTAGTTGGAATATCTAAGATCTTTAAAGTTTTGATGGATCATGTTTCATTAAAGTTAATTCAAAACTTTAGTCAGCATTGTAGGAGAACTTTTATTGATTTAATTGACTACTTTTAAGGTGGTATATCAAGTATCTCAAAGATTTTGCATGTAGTAATTAGACTGCTCAGAATCAATGTCATTGTCATCATGCGGAAATTTAAAGCATTATTTTCATCAATCTATAATGTGGAGGTAATTTAAAGACCAAATTAAATACACAGAAGCAGCTAGAAGTCCAGTAGGGGATAAAGACAATACTGCAAGTCGTGATAGGGAGTGAATTGTCTCTTTATTAAATGCTACATATTGGGTGTCAAGATTATTAATATCTGTTGAATACTGATCAGTTGCCACAAGCAGCAAGGACAATTTTTCCCGCAGTGTATCTCCCGTAATCTTCCGCTCCAACTTATGAAATAAGCATTTTAAACCGCTTTTGTAAATGATGAAATAGAATCTTAGACAAGGGGGCTGGGGATTTAGCTCAGCGGCAAAAGCGCCTGCCTGGCAAGCTCAAGGTCGTGAGTTCGGTTCCCGGTCCCGGAGAAAAACCAAACAACAACAAAAAAAAAGAATCTTAGACAAGTTATTCGGTGCCTCACAGCTGGTGGGGGTCCTATATCCAACCTTCAAATTATTCTTACTTGGAATAATAAGATGGCCTTATGAGCACCCTTCTTTGCTCAAATTTGGCACTTGGTCCGACCGTGTGTGGCCCCTCCACCGTCCTGTCATTTCGATCTGAATCTCACATTTCCTACAGTTGGTAACATTTATCCTTCCGGTGGGTTTCTTTCAGGAATTACAGTTTGAAAGGCTGACCCGAGAGCTGGAGGCTGAACGCCAAATCGTCGCCAGCCAACTGGAGCGATGCAAGCTTGGATCGGAGGCAGGCAGCATGAACAGCATCAGGTACTGGCACTCTGCTCCCTCCGTATTCTGGGCTTCGGTTGCCACTGAGAGGAAACTGTGGTGTTTATCTTCTCCTTTCAAACCCGGCCAGGGAATTGGAACGTTCAGTCAGATGTTGGGAAGACATCCTAACTGACCTGATTTAAGATGTTCAGAAGGTGTCTAGAATGGCCTGATTTGTACTTGAAACCCTTTTAACAAAATTAATGCCTGCCCTGAATGCAAATTATATAATTGTACACAAAAGGAAACTTTGCTTTTAGTCAGTTCGCTGGAAATCAGGAAATGCCAAGTCACATGCTCTCAGCTTGGTTCGTTTTCTTTTTTTAATTCCTGAATGATCCAGAGTTACAGGTTTCTGAAATAGAAGAGATAGACATTTTGGCTTAAAATGTATTACTTGATAATATATAATGAGAAGTTATTGGGCCAGGGATTTAGCTCAGTGGTTCAGCACCTGCCTGGCAAGCGTGACGTCCCAAGTTTGATTCCCGGTGCCCCACCCCCATGAAAAATTATAAATTATCTCTCAAATATCAACCACAGGTGCTGAAAATATGCGTGTTCCCCACATGTGAAAATACTTTGTCATTCGTGGTTGAAAACAATTATTGAGACTATGAAATGTAAGAGAAAAAAACAACTCTTTGGTCACTTGACCACAAAATCAATTATCTGCCAAGGACCGTGTTTCATGTATAAGAACCCAAGAGTGTGTGGCTATTTGTGTGAAAGCAACATAAATGAAGTTTTGTAAAGTTTAATTTTTATTGCTCACAAACATAATTTCCACTTGTCCTCCTTGATGCTGTCTTTTTTTTCTTTTTTTTTGCACTGCACATTTTTAAGGTGGTTTCTTAGATAAGGAAACAGTAGCGATGGTGGAACATGCGCTCTGGTGTTGCAGGGACTTAGCCAAATAGCAATCTATTTCTCACTCATGAACTAGGCTAATGCAGGAAGGCTCATTCTGTGGTAAGGAATGTGCCATCCCCTGAGCTCTCATCCTCAATAGCATGGTCAGTTGTGTCAGTGCACTCACCATGCCCCAGTGAGGACCGGTCCCATGGTCTGTCCTAGATGGAGGTGTGGCAGGGGTCTTGGTCCTGGGCTCTGTAGACACCCTGCTGTGGAAGCTGAAAGATGAGTTTGATCGACTCTAGTACTTGCTGCCACAGAAGAATTAAGATGTGTAGTGACATGAGTGTTTGAATATTGTTCTCTTCTTGATGGAATGTGATAGAAATCTTCATACCCTGTGCTGTTAGACTGGGTTAGCAGCATGGACAGTACACCATCGCCCATGACCAGGTATATATAGGATGTGTGGAAGCATACGTGCTTCTACAACCAGATATCTAGTGTACATAGAGCTGCAAATAGATACACTGCCCTCTCTTAAACTCATCACAGACTTATCTAAACATGCAGATTAGCCAAAGCAGGATGGATAAGAAGAAGGAAAGTGAATTGTATCCACTTTAAATTAGATTGAGAAGTTAAGTGGTTGAAGGTGAGCCTAAAGTAGGGGGAGAATATTAAGGATGTGTTTGCTTCACTACACATGGTTGTGTGTATCTAAAGATCTTTTGGTTAAAGCTGAACACCTCCTAAGAGGCCAGCACTCAGATGTTAGAAGTCCTTGTGAACCACTGAACTGATGTCTGCCTTGATTTCAAGCCTGGTGTTATAGCATCAATCTATTTATCATTAGTATTCATGTTTCTGATCTTTCTTCTGGAGTGATAGTTTTGCACACTGTCCATCTTTTAACCTGTTGCACTCACCCAGCACCTCCAGGAGCAGGTCTAGGGGACCATGCTGTAGTCTTTGCCTCATTTCTCAGCTGCCAGTTGGACCGGAAATGGTACCTACCCAAGAGTAACTCATCCAATGACTGCTCTAGGGGATGGTGGCATAGTTCCTTGTGTGCTACTGGAGGACTCTAGTGATGGAAAGCAGCCCAACAGCAAGAGACCAGAAGGGATTTAGTTCACTTTAGTTTGTTTAGTTTTCATTGAGACTGGCTGCATCTTGTCTGTTGTGTCCGTGAAGTTACTTTTTCACTTCTTAAACGTTTTCCTCTTCCTTCATGTGATTTGGTTTATCTTGAGTATATTTCTTCTCGAAGATCCAAAGTGAAGTGACTTCAACAAAACATACCATTGAAATACCAATTTAGGTGAAAATATGATCCTATGGCAATTGTATTTTGTGTTTTTGTATTTTAAAGATAAAAAACTAACAAAACAAAAATGAAGACAAAATCAAAACAACACAATAACAACAAAAATGATGCATGACCTCAAAACAAAATGATAGAAATTTACAATGGTTGCTACATTACATGCTGTTACCTTTCACAAAGTTGCTCAGCCCACCAGACATAAGAATGTAAGATTGATCAAACAATCAAAGACAGTAACAAATAATTAAAAAAATATATTAGAAATGATGCAGAGCTTCACCATTCAAGATGGTAGGAGTTCAATGATGGTTCTTATGCTGCGTGTTGTTTTCAGATCAGTCATTCTGATTACCAGATTCAAGTGTGCAAACTTGGTCAGGAAAAAACAAAATTTTAAGCATCGACTGTTCCTTTCAATAAACCACAGACATCAGCAATACACCTACTCCAGCTATCCTTGTATATACATATAAATTTTGTTTTTCATTTTAAAAAGAGGAAAAACAAAATAACAAAAACAAATATGTAAACAAAATGGCACAAAGAACAATAAAAATGATACAGAATTTCAAAACATGGTGATAGGATATAAGCAATGGTTGTTATATTACATATTATCTTTAATATCATACATCTCTTGCTAACAGACCATGATACAATCTGAACAAATCTGTTAAATATGAATGAAATAACTGTGAGTGGAGATGAAACTATTTCCCCTTACCACGTATGATATCAGTTTTCAGCAAGCTTGACAATTTTGCTTTTTTAGAATCTCCATAATGTAAAAAGCTGCGTCCATGTAACGTGAAGTGTGACTAAAATATCTGGGAAAATATTGAATTTTTTAAATTAATTATAGAAAAAGACACATTTCCTTTAATGTCCCCCAGATTAATCCTTTTTCCTTTAAATACACTCAATGCAACATTTTTGCCACTTTCTCAATTAGCTCTGGTAGTCCTCCTTCTAGTTTTTATGAGGTATGTCCAAAAATATGCTGCCGAATACCATCCGGCAGAGAAACTCATGCTCGTAGAGCCATAGCAGCGTGTCCTCATTCACCTTAGTCACCAGATCTGGCTCTTTGTGACTTCTGGCTTTTCTACAAAGTCAAAATGATCATAAAAGGTAAACTTTTTAAATTGATTTTAAAAGGACATCTAGGCAGGCAGGACAAAGTAAGACCCTTATGAAAGAGGATTTCCAGAAACGCTTTGATAAATGGATAAGAACTATGGGATATATGCTAGAAACATGAGAGAGGATTTTGAGAGTGATTAATGACTATGTGTCTTTTGCTTTAATAAATTTCTTAATATTCACTATAGTTTTTATCACACCCCATATAGCCAGTTAATTGATATTATTGATTTTCACTACAGAAACTGCTATTTCACTTAGAGCAAAACCCATACATAGCCTCCACTCGTTTTTGTCATAACCTACATGTGCTTTCACCTTCAGAGGTACACCTTTAGAAAACCAAGTCTTCTTCAAAGGTAAGAGACTAACCTAGGTAGAAAAACAAAAGCAAGAGTTTGCAAAAATAGCATATAAAGAATATTTTAAAAAGAGGACAATTAAAGATGTGTGTGATGATTTATATGTTGATTCATGCTGCCTAGAGATACCAGAGAGTGGGAGGGAGAGTTTCTTAGAAGAATTGCAATCAAATAATATTTTCAGATATTTTTATATAATAAGCAGCATAACATACAGTTCTAGTGGATGTTCATCTGCCTTCATTGCTGATAGGAGACTGTTTCATCTGATTGTATTCCCTTTTTTCTGGTAGTCACATCAACATTCAAACTTACTAGAAAAAAAGTTATTACTGTGCATGTATATGAGCCACCTTACTAGGACCCTGGCAAATAGTAAAAACTCTGGGAATAACAAGAACAATGTAAATTGGGGGAAGGTGCTTCTGGAGCTATATACTGTTGCAGCAGATCAAACTCCACACCCAGCTATCTAGATTATAAGTAGTGGCAAATAGGAGCATTGAGATCTCTTAAACACATTAAAGACATTTTGAACATTCAAATGCATATGGTAGTTTCCAGAATTAATGAATGGTTGTCTCAGTCTTCTCAGTTATCCAGAAAGGAGTTCTTGGGGCTTTTTACTGGAGTTGGGAATCCCACCTTGCCCTGTATTTCTTTCTTATGTTTACTTTTCTCACCCAGAACCTGTTTTCAAACCAAACCTTTCCAAGCTTCTGGGTTCATCATCCTTCCTGTGTCTACAGTGTTTGCTGCCATCTCTTCCCCCTGGTTCTCAGGAATCATCCTGACCTGAGACAGGAATATTACATGGATAATATCAGAGGCCATGGTCAAGTCCCTCTCTATGTAGGACCCTGACAGATTCCCTCTTGGTAATCTACTGGTAACCTCTGGTCAGCATGTTGACCTGGCTTTTGTTCACCCCAGTGCCCATCCCTCCAATCCTGGAGCTGGAGTGACAGCTGCCAAGCCATCCACTCGTCTCTCAGGTCAAGGATCTACATTACTCTTGCAGGTCCCAAGGTCCAGAGTCCTGCCAAAGGCTATACCTTCTCTTGCTCTTTAATAACCCTTAACAGCATCCCAGTATCCTTCTGCTTGCAGTCATCCACTTACATCCTTTGCACAGCCTGAGTTTGACCTGCATGCTGTACAACCCTGTGAGGGGCACTCCCTCACTCCTGCAATTTCATGAATGTGCTATGCTTTCCTGTCTCAGAACCGATGAACGTGTCCTACGTCTATCACTGCGTTATCCCTTCCTCTGGCTCCAGGCATTCAGCCCAGGGTTTATCCATCTGAAGGTCTTGGTTAGAACAACGTGGGTCAAGTGTCCCCCCTTTGGGGGTCGTTGGAACATAATAACGTGCTAAAGATAAGTTCGGACTAACACGTTCCTTCTCTGTATCCCAACTCCATATTGTACGTATTCCTTCTTCATAGTCCAACATATTCCATGTAAAAGTTCCCGTTGCTTCATGTCCCAACCTCTGGTCCCAACCTCCGGTCCCAACCTCTGGTCAAAGAATATGAGGAACATCTCAAGTGCTACTGAAAGTTTTAGGGCATCCAAATAGTTGACTATTCAAATTACTGATTTCTGTGATCAGCAGGGACATACTGCAGAGCTGATGAGTTCACATCACAGCTGGACCTATCTTTGGGCTGCTTCTGAGGGAAAACTAACTCTTGGAAGATTGATGTTTCTGATGGTGGTAATGACAGTGATGATGTAATAGTATTTATGACAAGATTCTTTCTATGAGGTACTACTCTTCTGCGAAGTTTACATGTCACCTCATTTTGTACTTATGGAGATGTTTCATATAAGTGTCATCATCGTTTCCACTTTGTTAATGAGGAATCCAAAGGAGGCAGGAAAAATGGGTTCCATTACTATGCGTCACATGAGGGGTATGGCTGCCTTTATCATGTGAAACAAGGTGGCAACTGGAGGGAACAGTGGCCTCAGACCCAGTGTAAGATGGACTCTCTCTGCTGCTGGGTTACTAGAGGTTTCAGGGCTTAGCTGAGGAAGCTCATCTAACAGGCCCAGCTCTGGGCATCAGGAGGGAACTTGACCATAAATTGTCTAGCAGTGAAGACAGGAATCCTCACCCAAGGGCAGCAGAGAGGGCAATCACAGCAGGCGTTGGGGTAGCAGGTGGCAACCCTGATTACATGCTCCCTGCCTCTGCGTGCCCTGGAGCCACACTTGGAAAGTCTGTGTGAAGGTCTCAAGAGACAGAAAGATGGGAAACAGGCATCAGAGTGCCCAGATTCGCAGTGATCTGACCCTGGTGACTTCTCCTGGGATGACTGACACCTCGGGTTACAGAAGATACAGCAGTAGCCATTTGTTGGAGGACTGCTGCTTGAGTCCTGGGTTAGATGCATGTTGCATGAAGGAAAAAGCAAAAAATAGGTATTAGACTGAAATGAATTGAGTAATGGAGGTATTTATTTTCTCCATTGATATGAACTCTGAGGGTGAACTCTGAAGGTTCTTCTGGAGTCTCAAAAGATATCATACCCCTAGTCAACCTCTCTGGGAGTCCTTGGGATTTCACTGAGAGCTGTAAGCAAATGGCCCCGTCTCTAAGAATTGCATCCAACCCATGAGTATGCAGAGAGGCAAAGGGAGGGAAAGTCTTACTTCTCTCATTTTCTCTTCATACACACATGTACACAAACAAAAGGATACAAACATACATGTCTCCATAGATGTACTAATATATATGCAATCATTATATAACTTGTTTATTAATTGCATTTATTATTATTACATGAATATTAATGAAATGAATTGTTAATAAACATACATGAAAACCATTTCCTAGATGTCTTCTCATGGTCAACTGTGGCCCTGGGAGATTTTGAAAATCCCAGATTCCTCCATAATGATTATACACATTGATGAATCCAGTTATGAATTTGATAGAAAGGAGGAGACAGAGTTAGGATAGATCTGAAAGCTCCCAAGCTTGTTTCTCCCAAGCTGTGTTAGACCTTGTCTTGGTTACTTTTCTCTCATTGCTGAGACAAGATACCCAATGCCCAAAATTAAAAAAGAAAAGCTTTATTTAGCTCACAATTTCTGGAGGTTTCAGTCCATACTCAGCTGGCTCCAAAGCAGAGTGGCACATGGCAGAGGACAACCATTCATGGTGGCACAAGAGAGCAAAAGCAACAACAGCAAAAGAGGGAAGTGGCAGCAAGCAGCCTCTTTCTCTTCCCTACATATGCAAACTGTCCGCCCCAGGAGGGATGTAGCACTCACACCCATGAATCAATCATAAATTCTAAAGCCTGCCCCATGACTGCATGAGGATTTGGGCAGACATTCAGATACAAACCATAACAGACTTCACAGCCATTTGAGAGGAAAATGCAATTTCTAACGTGATGTACATAAGGAAAGAGATTTGAGGTGGTAAGTTACTTAACCCAAGTCACACAGATAGTAAATGCATAACTAGGGTCTAAACCTGCGTTGCAGATACCAGACTCCTTGCACTTCCACTGTAAGGTCCAGTTTGATTTTACTCCGGTATTTCTGACTCTTGCCTGGCACTGTATTTATCTTATGTTACATTTCTCACAGCCACAGTATTAACATTATCTGTTTATATGGTTTTATCTTCCCCTGGAGGGAAGAGCAGTGGCTTGGATGTATTCATGTCCAGAACAGTGGCTTGGACATATTCAGTCATGTAGTCTTTGCACCAAATAGTCATGACCATGCAACTGTTGCTCAATAAATGCTTACTAAATTGACCTGATAAATAATGAGTGTAGTTTCAGAAATGCAGTCTTGGGCTTTGTATCACTTATCCATTACATACCTCTGAAATTCACCAAGCTTGCTTGGATTTTTGGCAAATATCTCCTCCTTTTCTCATTATTTTCATAGTTTCTGTGGTTTATTTGCAAATCAGCGTTGACATGTGCTGTTCCTGGACAGCAGCATATCACCTTACTAAAAAAATGTTCTTTACAATTTTTAGATCTGCCAGTTTCCTTCACTCTTGGCTCATTCAAGGATTCCAGATTTGGACATATCTTCAGTTTCCCACTCTTTCTCAGCCTGGTTCCAAAGACTGGGAGCAGGCAGAAAAGTGATAACTGCCTGAAGTAGGAAGAATTCTAAGGTGTTCACCAAGTTTACTGTCATGACTTGGTATTGACACACATGTAACACTAGGGATGGGAATATGTTTGTGTTTTTTTTGGTTTTTTTTGGTTTTTCTCCGGTACCGGGAAGGGATGGGAATATGAAGGGATCTTGTTCCTGCAATTAATTTATGATATTGAACTGACAGCCACCAAATACAACAGAAGTTCAGTAGTATAAATGAAAGGAATTATATTCAACCTAGAAACTGGATGGAATTAGAATGGAATTATTTCCTAGAATACCCCCAAAATGGAAGCAGCCCTACAAAAATTTTCCTGATAGGCTTACAAAACCGTGAGCAAGGAACCTGATCAACCATGCCTTTTATAAAACCTATGAAACATGATGTTAACTTAAACAGTGAGTTGCTGCATTTCTGGTAGTTGGTTATGCAATGATACAAAATTAATATAATGCCTTTTATTGATATATATATGACTAAATTATAAAGCTTTTTGAGAAAATAAATTTTATTGTGTGATATATTTTCCATTAAAAATTAGTACATATAAGCCTATTTTATTTTTCTTTATATGTACATGCCTTAAGGCTCAACATGGCTTAAGACTCAGAAACTAATCTGAGGCCTTGATTCTAAGAAGTGCAGGTATTTGAGTGTTGAATGGACTGAAGTTTTACTGTACAATAAAGATAAGTAGCTAAGGTAATCATCTTTAGTCTCCTCATTTTTATAGTAGAAGTACCCAAGACTCTAGATAGAGAATATATATAATTTAGATCTAAAATGTCCCCCAAATGTCTCATGTGTTCAGAGGCAGGGCCTAGTTCTAAGAGGCAGTTTACTGGGAGCTCAATTTAGGAGGGCAGATTCTTGTCCCTGGTTCCTTTCTGTCTCTGCTTCATGGCTGCATCGGGTGAACATCATTCCTCCACCACTCACGTCCACCATGAGTGTCTGCCTTTGAGCCAGCCGACCATGGACTGAACCTCCTAAAGCCAGGAATCCAAATAAGCTTCTCCTTCTGTACATTGTAGGTGTCCTTTCTTCCCCTATAGCCACAGGAAAGCTGAATAATACACAGTATTTGTGAAGGAGCGTAAGTCAAGTAATCACATACTTTATGTCAGAATGAAATTTTTACAAGTATGATCAGTGAATTCTGTGAAGGAAGTAAGCTACACATAAATATAATTGTTTTCAAAGTAGGGCATTTGTATATCTTTTATAATCCTGCAAAATGTGATATTTAAACAAATAGTTACATTTCTTCTTTTTAAATAAAGATAATACATTTGCCAAAATATTTCATTTTGAAAACTGGGCATTTTACATATTGGAATAATTGCTTTTTAACTTTTTTCAAATCAATTTTTTTCTTACAATATGGATATTTTTATAAATACCCATATTACCAAACAGAGACATTTAGTAAAAATCACTTATATCCATAGTATTTAAATGTATACCACAGAATTTACCCACTTTCTAGACAGGAAAAAATACAATTCCCAAGCTTTGGACCATTTTTTAGAATTTTACTTTTTCACTAAACACAGTTTTCATTTTTAAATTAAGAAGACAGTTCTTGTGCTTGTCTGCTCTATGCTGCTGTAGTAGAATACCAAGACTTGATAATTTACAAAAACAGGAATGTATTTCTCACAGTTCTGGAGGCTGGGAAGTCTGCAATGGAGGTGCTGGTATCTGGTGAGGGGTAGCACAGAGTATTAGGCAGAAAGAAGGTGAAAGTTCTGTTCACAGTGCGGTCAGTCCATTTAGGAGGGAAGAATTCTCCTAGCTAAAACACCTCCCTGTAAGCTCCATTTACAACTTAGGAGGTCTTGTGGGGACAAAACCATTCAAATCATACCAATCACCATGCTCGGAAATAATCACATCTCAAAGAGATAAAGTATCACTCTTCCAACAAAGTGAGCTGTGTATAGTGTCATTAGCTTGATAGGATCTTACAAGATAAATGAATCTGATACTGGAAAAATAAAATGACAGTGGAGGGAGAGGGAGAGAAGAAGGAAATTAAAGTGTGTTATGTACATGTACCAATCCCCTGTAATGAATGTAATCATCATATACTGCAAATATGTGCTAATACAGGTCAAAAAAATTAAATGAAAATAAAAGCAAAGTCAGGATCATTAGTTACTAAAGTGATAGTACAAATTAATACTCTAGTAGTCATTTCCAAAACATTTTAGAATGCGTGCTCCATTCTAAAAAGAAAGAGAAAACAGGATTGTGGACATAGTTTGGGGATATTTTTCTGCATTGTTAATTTTGTTTAAAAAGAGAATTGTTCTCTCCCTCCCTCCCTCTCCCCCCTCTTCTCCCTCTCCCCCTCCCCCTCTATCTCCCTCCCTCTGTCCCTCTCCCCCTCCCCGTCCCCATCTCTCTTCCTCTCCCTCTCTCTTCCTCTTTTGCCACGGCAGAACCTCCCTTATTTCCCCTGTGTTCGTTTATGAATTAATGTTCTTCTCTTCACCCTTCTAGTACCCTCTTTCATGCTGGGTTGTTTTTTTTTTTTTTTTCCAATTTCCTCCCTTCTTATAGCTTCCCTTTGAAGGCTGAGATTATCTTTTAGAATTTTCTGTTATACTGTTTCCTTTTTTCTACATAAATCAGGAGACGTAGTCTCAAATACTTCCTGGGCCCTCAAGATTCATCCCCATGCTTGCCAGCACATCAAATTTCTGCTCAGGCTTTCACTCAAATCTTCCCCATCTGGAAATAGCAGGCGCACTTACAGCTGTTGCTCGGCTCACAGGGCAGCACTTACTCATCTAATCTCTATTCCCCTAGTCCTCAGCCCTCCGAGCTTCTCTCGTGTAGCCTACCACCCAGCACATCTACCCGGAGCCCTCACTCCATGCTCCCCAGATTCTTTGAGCTCTTAATCCTGAAACAAATTTACAACCTGGATTAAAGCTGCTGCCTCACCCTCCCCTACATGAACACTTAGGAGTGGGTGCCTGGACTTCCTCGATTCCCCCCACTGGTCTGTAAGTAAATCCTGCTGGGCAGGCATTTGCCTGTATGCCAAGAGCAGCAGCCAGCGCACATTAGTTGTGCAATGAATGCCAAATGAGTAGGTCGAGGAACAAATACATAGCACTTTCATTACTGTGATGTCACAGTGCTGTTATTTTGGCAAAATCACCATTCTTTTTAACCGATCAATATTTCCATTTTTCAGAATACAGAATATAGAATATATACCTATTTTTTTCTTTATATGACATACTTACTTCTAATATTGTCATTGTACAATGACATTTTAGTCAGTAACACCCTACATATGTAACGGTAGCAATGCATGTATAACCAGGTGGTGAATCACCTAGAGATGTTGTAGTTGCCTTAGTTTGGTAAGTACACGCTATGTTACTTGTGTAACAACAAATTGCCAATTAACACACTTCTCACAATATTTCCTTGTTATTCAGTAATGTATGTATATATATGTATTATATATATATGTGTTTCTAAAATATATTAATATGGTATACATATATATTGCTTATTGTATGTAGTACCTAAGATATATTATTCTGACGTAGCCAGATAACAATATTACATAATACTTCATTTCAATATTAGTTCCAGTTAGTTTTTCTGAAAGTATCTATTTGTTCAAAAGATAACCTGAGTTTTACAGCCACTTGGTTTGATGTCCTGTGTATGTGAACTTATTCAGGTCTAGTCTCGTCCTTTAACTTTGATATGAAGAATGATAATAGTTTTCACAACTGTAATAATAGTAAGGATTTTAATAAGAATCAATGACAGAATTTATTGAATAATTTCCATAGGCCAGGCATAACACTAAGTACTTTCCATAAGCATGGCTGTATTTACCCTATGAGTTAAGTCTTAATTTTTCATTTATCAGTGTGAACATTGAGACAGAGAAGAAATTCATTTCCCAGAAGTCCAAGACATTGGTTATTGAAGTCGGGCCTCTTCCCTGTCCCAGCACGTGTGTTAAAATGCGACGCCACAACTGTGCCCCCTGTCCTTGTCTATGTTCTTGAATTACGCTGCGAGCAGCCGTCTGACTGTCTCCAGTGCATTTTCACCCTGGAGCTGCAAATGTTTTTGAGCAGGTAGTCTGCTCTTGCCATTTTCCATTCACTCCAGTGTTTATAGCTCTTTGAGATTCTCTATCTGAAAATGTTTCTGATATTTCTATCCTACAAATAAAATAACAAAGTTAATGTTATCATTACTATTAAATGCATCCATGGTAATTGTTCAGTACTCACTGGCAAATTTCCAAATCTCTTTCAAGTTATCCATTGCTTATTAATAATTCTACTAACATATATGTACAAAATACAAGTTGCTGTAGTAAGCACATTGTTCTGAATGACTGTACATAATGAGTAATTATGTGTCCTAAGAATTTTATGTGGCTTCTTAAAAGTTTACAACCTTAGGCCTTACAGTTATTTGGCATACTTCTTATAGGAGCAACAAACTGACCAGATGAAATGGAAGAAAGCTCAAATCAATCAACATCTTTCAATCAGTTTTGAAGTTTAGCTTCCTTTCAAACATCACTTGAGGGGCTGGGGATTTAGCTCAGTGGCATAGCGCCTGCCTGGCAAGCACAAGGTCGTGAGTTCGGTTCCCAGTACTGGAGGGGGGGAAAAAAAATCACTTGAAAAAAATAATACATTTACATCTGCAAATAATCAATATATCATTTTGTTTATAGACGTTGCCTTGTAAAGCAGATGTTTTAGTAAAACAAACTACCGAATACTGAAATTTAACATTCTGATTAGTAGAGAACTGAAAATTTAATTATTCTAGATGGTTCTTATATTTTCACCTATCATTGTAGCAGTTTTCCTTCTCATAGATGTGAAAGAGATTTTTGTGGTTCCATAAATTATAATTAAATTTCAACATTGTTTTTCTGTGGCTTGGAAAATATTGTGAGAGTTTTTTTGTGGGGGGTACTGGAACTTGAACTCACAACCTTGCACTTGCCAGGTAGGCACTGTACCACTGAGCTATATCCCTGGCCCTTGAAAATGTTTTTACTTTCTCTGAACTTCACTTTTTATGTCCAAATCATGCTGTCCCATCATTGTACAAAGATTAGATTGGAAACATAAGTAAAGCATCCCACATACATATTATTCCTAGCAAGTCAGATATATTTTTCCTTCTTGCAAATATATACAAAATCTTTACATTGCAGTCCATCTCCTGACTTTTTCTAAAACACTTTATAAAATGGATCTTCACTACAGGCTAAAAATATGTGTCAGGACAGCACTGTTTGCCTCCTTCCAATATAGAGCGGACAACCACAAGGAAATTGACCAGATGAAATGGAAGAAAGCTCAAATCAATTTCCCTTCCACAGGGAGCAACTCAGTAAGTCTCTGGATCCACTGCTGGGGCTGAAGATGGGCTCTGTGATTCTGTGTGATCACAGAAGAGGAGCACTGTCCAGGGATAACACACGTGCGGCAGGCAGTAGACAGTTACTTGAGACCTAGAAGCCAGCGATGCTTTGAACAGATGTAATTCAAACAGAAAATAGCAAGAGATCACTGACCAAAAGATGCAGGTGTGTTCTACTCCCTGGTATGCGTAAATATGCAGATATGATGAGAAGAAGTCTCTGCTGATGAGGGCATTTGTGTGTCCCTCACATCCATCCTGCCTTCCTTTAGATGCTGTGAGTCCAAAATACTTCGTCGTTATGTGTTTTTATTTGTTTACATTTTTATGAAATTATAAATGACTGGAAACCAGTGATATTGCTTGCCTCTAACAAAATAACAGTGAGTGTTTCACTACTTCAGGGGAAACAGCTTCGATCAGTCAACACTGGGATGACTCCAGCTTGCTGAACAGGGTGCGGGTCGTTATCCCCCATGTTCAAATATTAGACCGAGAACGAAGCATGTGTGTATCAGCACGTTGCAGTGTGAGGCAGTTTTGGTCTTGGCATCGTCAATGTAAGATGTGACTTGAGAGTGAATCATTTAGGTTTTTGGCCTCAGTTTTCCTCACCCATAAAACAGCAAACAGTGAATATTAGGCTTTTCCAGTTCTTCACTCTGACATTCTCTATTTCATTCAAATTTCCTATAACAGAAAATGAATCCCATCTGAATATTTTAACATGAGGACATTGCCCAAACTTGAGTAGCGGATTGACATGATGAAGTCATGTGAGTAGGTACCTCAGAGGAAGGAAGATTGGGCATCATTGTATTTATTATATGGTACAATAGGACCCTCCCATTAAGTCAAGGCATAGGCTTTGCATTTTGGAAACACAGCTGAGAAGTGGTTTTTGTTTGTTATTTTAAAGAGAGATGCCTCCAATACTGTGTTTGCTACTGTCTTAAGTGAAAATAGGGTCCTGATATAGTTTCATGCCGAGAGGTCACTTGGGATGGGCCTTTTAAGAATAAAAGCTGGTTGTTTAAAACAGAATATGCTTGTGAAGTACTTTTGAGGGTTCTTTCATGCTAGTAAATACTCTATATGCCACAAACATGACTGTGACTTGGCTCCTGGGTTTACTAACAAACAGAGAGAGAGAGAGACGTACAAACAGAGCATGACAGAATATTTTGCTGGCAAGACCATAGGAGGAGGTGCCAGGAAGGGTTGTGTAAAGTGTGTGAAACATCAGAAAGAAATGGTGTTAAGAATTACGAGCAGTGGAAGACTGAAGCAGGAAGATTACAAGTTCAAGCCCTAACCTGGGCAACTTATCCACGCTTAGAGAGCTCCTGGATCAAAGAAAATAGTAAAAAAGGGATGGGGATGTATCCTGGTTGGAAAGCCCTGAAGGTGGGGAGATTGCAGAGCAGGCAATAGACATTAACAAGGGTGAGTGGAAGCCATGGAGGGTGGTGGGAAGCAGACTGGGTTAGAGATGCTGCTCTCGCCTGAAAGACAGGCCATAAAAACTAACGTCTGCATGCACAGTGTTCAGAGAGGCTGCAGAAAAAGTCAAGAGGTTCTGAAAACTCCTTTTGGAGAAAGCATGCAGAGCACGATAGTCAAACTATGATTATTTTTTAAAAACGCAAATGTTTGATAGGCTAAGCCACTGTGAGCTTAGCTTCTACCTCATTCCAACAAGAACCCTTTGATTTGTTTTACTTCATGGTGGGTGAATGTATTCTAATTCCCTTTCATCCAGGAGAAACTATCATAGAATTTTAAATTTAAAAGATTGCTGCGTTAGCAGCAGGCAGCAAAGATGTTGCCTAATTTGTTGACAGTACGGCGGCATTCACAAGCCCCAGCCTTCCCAAACATCTGTTTGTTTAGTACCTCAAGAGCTGAGGAAGTTTAAAAATTGTCACACATTGTTGCTTAGTCTTGTCCACTTATTTGAAAATGTACCTCTCAGCAGGATGTTATTGAAAAGATGTGTCCAAAGAATTGGCTACCGCCTTTACTCAAAATTTAGCAATTAACCTTCTCTCCCTAATGTGTGAATGATGATATCCACCTGTTGAGAGCTCATTGTCATTTTAGCACGCCTCATTTGAAGTAAAGAATTGAATTCTGCTTTGTGGAACTCACATGTTGCATGTCATTCCCGAAGTGTCCAACAATATCTAAGCTCTAATTTAAGCAGGTAGCATAGGGTGGTGATGAAGACAGTGGGGTTTCAAGGAGATGAATTCTGGGTTTGATTCTCAGCTCTGTGCATTACTGTGTACAAATGGAAAATAGACTGGTCCTTTGGAAATGCCACTACCTATCTGTGAATTTGGAAGAACGCCTCTGACCTTAGAAGGCTGTTGCAATGATTAAATGCAGAAGTATGTTCAGACAAGCACAGTGTTTGTCACCAAAAAATTGTGTCATACATGTGGGCTGGTCCTTAGTTAATTAATTAATTTCTCTAAACACTTTTTTTTTTCTCTAAACACTTTTAATGATGAATCAATCACATATCACATGCACAGGTAGATAAATAATGTTTTAGTTTTCACTGAATAATATGATTTATTCACTCTTTCATTTACTGAGTGATTATGATGAAACCAAATTAACTAAAGACATTATATTTTAACTTTTGTCATCTTCTGCCAGGAATACTATAATGAAAGGTTGTTCTTAATGTAGGAGTCATGTGTGTGTGGTAACACAGCCACGTGCATTGAAATACCCCACTGTTTGGAGTACAATCTCATCACCATGAAAATTGAATTTGCCCTCAGGTGGACGATTGTCCAGTAACACTGCAATTTTGTGGTCTATGTTCCTTTATTAATGAGCTTCATTTAATTATCTGTAACCTCCTGTTACAAAACAATTTTACCGAAAAATTTATGTGAAATATAGAAACTACTGAATGTCATCTAAATTATGGATTTGTGGGCATTCTTTTAAAACCTTAAGGGAGCTTCAGGGGATTAAGGAAGCTCATGGCCTCCTCCAGGACTTACATCTAAAGACTGGTGTCTGCTGCTGTCCGGTGGATCAGTGCTGGGGTCAGATATCAAGGATAAATGTGCAGGACCAGGGATTGTTGATGTCCTCTGTTGTGAAAAGGAACAGTGTAAGATTCCACCCATCCATTCATTCACTTAACGCAGATAAGTCATGGACATACTTTGTGACACGCGATATAATAGACACCGAGAACACAGCTCTAGTTTGGACAAGCAGAGCTAAATGTGGCAGTGCACACCTGTAATCCCAGTGACTTGGGAGGCTGAGTGTGAGCCCAGTTCAGAAACAGTGTGGCCTCACGCAACCTTGTAGTGTGTGTGTGTGTGTGTGCAAGAGCGCATGCATTTGGTTACACAGAATAATAGATTTCATGTTGTTACATTAGTACATACCTACGACAACTTTTACGATCTTAATGCTACATTAAGGGTGTTACTTAGCAGGGATGTTAAGATCTTGCCCTGGTTAAAACTGCTCTCCTGAGGATCTGTAATGAGACACATACCCAATACACCAGCACATGGATAACAGACCACTTTATTCTAAGATAAAACAGCAAGGGCAAGATCAAAATTCAAGGGAGGGAATTAAATTAGCTCAATTCTATTCAAACCACCCTGTAGGGTGAGGAGGCAGAGGTGTATTTCAGGCTTAACTCTGACCATTTCAAACCATTGCTGTGTTGGGTAATGAACCAGCATTCCAGAGGGAGAAAATTCATCGGAACCTAGTTTTGTGTGCCAGAACAAAGGAGCGCTAAACTGAGGGAGACATAAAGATCCACAGAATATTTGAACGATGTTATAGAAATGATGAGAACTTCAAAATAAGGGAACTTTATGAAATACAATGCAAAAATAAACTAATGGTAATTCTGACAGAGGATTGGATTTGCCATTTTTACAGAGGATTTAACTTGCCTCATTGTTCGTAGGAAGAATTCTTTCATTATAAGTCAGAAAAGTAGAAAAGAAAATAAATCACTGAGTTGCTAATTGGACCCATTGCTGTGATATTTCCAAATAAAATATTCTGTTTTGGTGGACTCAATGATAGACTGTTTTCAAATGTTACCATTTAATAGTTTATAAAGTGAATTCAAGATTGTCCTACACAAACACACTTTTTAGAAATAAATCTTATATTTAAGACTTTATGTTATGATTAGATTAGATTACAGGGATACAGTATGCATAACTGAGAATATACCACATTTGTATACTCATTTTTCCAAATGCCGCAATTCTGCGGGCCGATAACCATTGGCGCCTACTCTCTGCCGGTCCTTCATCGCCGCTCACTGTCCGGGATTAATATTCTCCTGAATTTAGGGTTTGTTCATTCCGTTAAATCCTAATATACCAAGTAACATTTGGTTTTCATGGCTTGCATTTCACATGAGTCTGCTCTGCATCCTTAATCAATCGCCCTTAGCACTGGACCCTGCGTCTCAGATTTCTCCTGTGTGCCAGCAGTTCCTGCGGTTCTCCTCAAGGGGGCCTCCACTCTCTTTGGGATGTGCCAAGGGCGTTTGCAGAATCGCAGTTTGCTTCTGGAAACACAGGATTAAGGACATTGTGTGGTGAGCAGAGGTTCCCTTGGATGTGTGGTGAAGAGCAACTCTTGGGGTGCAGAACTGGAATGTGGTCACCGTCTTTCAATAATAACAAAGCCTGGCGTGGTGGCACACACCTGTAATCCCAGCACTCAGGAGGCTGAGGCAGGAGGATCGTTGAGAGTTCAAGACCAGCCTGGGCTATGAAGTGAGCTCAAGGCAGCCTGAACTGCATAGGGAGACCCTGTCTCAAAAAAAGACAATAGTAATAATAATAATAATAACAACAACAACAAAGGAATTTCGGGAGTTCTTGTAGGAATTTACACTCCTATGAGTGACCTGTACTCCAATGTTCCATGTGCTTAGCAAACTTTAATATCTCAAATCATTTAATGGTTATTCTTTCAAACCTGATAGGTGTGTGTGATGTTCACATTTGTCTGCTTTCTGCAATATAAGGATATTTTAAACACTTGGTAGATGTTCGTGTTTATCATTCTATTAAACACCTCTTCTGGTCTTTTGCATGTTTTGGTTGCATGTTTTTTCTTAAATATTTTGATTTTCTATATATTCAGACAATTTTTGTTGCTTGTAGGTACTGCAACCCTGTTCTCCAAGTTTGTGGCTTCTTTATTTCACTTTGTCCTCTTGTTCTATGATAAACTGTTGGTTTGGCAGATATTTTGCAAGGGAGAACAATATAATACAGGACATATAGTTTATAAGATTATTTATACTGGTCACCCAAAGAATGATATACACGAGAGTGCAAGAAATCTGTCCACACACTAAGACCAAGGAACCAGCTGAAGGCCTGGTTCCCATGGCAATGTCCTGCATGAGTCCAGCTGAAGGCCTAGAGCTCCTTACAATGCCTCCCATGAGTCCAACTGGGGGCTTAGAGCCCATAACAATGTCTCATGCAGGCCTGTTTCATGGATCTGCACTGGGAAGGCACAAAGGTCAGTGGTGGAAGCTAGGAAGTCTGTGCCAGTGGGATGAAGGATCTGTGCTAGCAGGCTGAGGGATCTTCCCTGGAGCCAGGAAGCAACACACAAAGTAAGAACCAGAGCTCCCCTGGAAAGTACCACAGCTCTCCTCAGTAACAACCAGGTCCCGAGCTTCTCCAATAGTGAACACAGCTGAACTCCCATCAGGGAACCCAACAAAGCAAGCTTCTTCAGGAGACTGGCAGTGCACCATCTTCCCCTCAGGAGCCAGGAAGTGATGCTCAAAGTGAGGACTAGAGCTCCCCCAAAGTGCGCCAAAGCTAATCTTAGTGCCAAAAGGTCCTGGGCTCCGTGGAGGATGAGAACAGCCAAATTCATCAGGAAAGCCAGCATGACAAGCTCCTCCAAAAGAACCAACTGCTCCTTACAGCTTCTACCAGCTCTCAAGAGTCTTTCTCAACTCCCAGCAGCCTAACTTCTTCTCCAGGTTTGCCTTTTATGCTGCTGGTAACAATCCTCAGGTGGGCCTCCCACACCCAGCACCACACTTACTCAGTTCATCTAGGGGTTATAAATTGACCAACAGTTGTTGATCCACTACACAAACAGAGGTGGATATTTATTTGTGGTGCTAGGATCAAACACAAGGCCTTGTCCATGCTAGGCAAATGCTCTACCTCTGAGCATCAGCCAGAAGTTACTTACTTGAATGCTATTCAGCCATCCAGTCTGTTTTCTTTGTGATTGAGAAATCTTTGAAAGATTTTTAAAATGGAGACATTGTATATGTTTTCTGTTTTAAAGCTATATCTTTGTGCATTCTCTGATCTATTGGCAGTGGGTTTCTGTTTTCAGGTCATGATGTATAGATTCAATTTTCTTTGCTTTGCACATGTAAATAACTGATTGTTTTAATACTTGACATTGAGTAGAGTGCAGTTTGTCCTATAAACTACAATAGCATCTCTGTAATATGAAAATTGTAACAAATGTGTGGTCTACACCCAGGAAATTGGGGGAGAATTACAGGCTTATAATTTTGCATCTTACAACTCATGAACTTGATGTCCATTTATTTTCTTCTTTTTGAATATCGTTCAGTGAAAACTAGGCATTTGTTTTGCAAGGCTTTGCACTCTCTTTGTTCCATTCATTCCTGGGGGCCTTGGAGTTTGTGCTTCTCTTGCAAACCTTATCTTTTTAATGAGACGTACCTTCATAGAATTTCCTTTTTACAAAATATTGCAACTAATTTTCCATATTGATCTGATGTTAATAACTTTCTAATTACTTGTAGTGATTTATTTGTACATTCCTTTACGGATTTTATATGACCAAGTTGTGAAATTCATCATATTATATCCTTTTTAAAGTCTTACTATTCTTGCTCTGTTTTGTCTTTCTATACTAGTGGAAGTGTCAGAGAATCCCTAACATTTTTTATTTAATAGAATTCCATTCATCGTTATTGTTATAAGAACTATTGTATGTTTTAATGGCCATTATATTGAGATATAATCTACATGTTATGCAATTCACTTATATAAAGTGCAAAGTTTATTTATTGTATGGTCACAGAGTTTTGAAACAATTACAGCAATGAATTTTCAGACATTTTATCACTCCGAAAAATACCCCACGCGCTTTCTAACCCTAGACTTTCTATCTCTATGTCCCCATTCTGGGCATCTTATCTAAATGGAATCACACAATATGTGGTCTTCACTCAGTTTCTCCTTTTATTTAGTATAATGTTTTCAAAGTTTATTAATGCCATGCTAAACATAAGTACTTAATTCATTTTTATTGTTCAAAAATTTTCCCTTGTATGGGCAGAGTCCACACCTTAATACATTAATCATTTTAAGTAAAAAATATTTTCTCATTTATTTTGCATCTGTAACTACAAATGTAGTTATCGAGTTATTATGTTTATTGTACCTTTCTTACAGGTTTATTTTGTCTGGTTGGAAGCAGTCCTGATTTTTCAAAGGCTATTATCTCATCTTAAATAACTACTCAGTTTTAGTTCTTTCATGTATCAGTTATTTTTGTTCTTGTTTTTAGTGAGTAATTTTCTACTGTATAAATGCACTTTATTTTGTATGTTTATTCTATCCATAGATGGACAGATTGTTTACAGTTATATTTTAAAATGAAGCTGCTATAAATAAATCTTAGATACTAATCTTTGTACAAAATAAAATTTCTTCTCCTAGACACGGCAGGGATGAGTCATATTTCAGCTTACATTTAACCTTCAAAGGCACTGACAAATTATTTCCCAAAGTCCCATTTTCTAATTACATCAGCATTCTAGTAGTATTCTAGTACTTTTTTCCTAGTATATCCATACATTACATTTTTTGTTTCTAGAAGTTCGATTTTTTTCTTATTCAAATCTACTTTGCAATGTTAGATGATCTTTCTAATTTAGAAACTCTCTTTATATTTTTAAATATATGAAAGATGTTATTGTCATACATTTTTGTATCCAATAATTCACTGCTTTCAATCTTCATGTTGGTTCTTATGCTTGTTTTTCCCAAAAGCTTGCTCAAGAAGTTGTATTTTCTCCTCTATGTAAGACTTCTGATTGTGGGTTTATGTTCCTTAGAACTTATTTGTGGATATTAATGATATGCTCTTTGAAGAAAAATGTGTCTTTACTTTTGCCAAGTGTGAAGAAGTGCTCTGACTTAGGACCACTTCTACCAAAATCTTGATGCACCTTGGAGGAGCCATATAAGCAGTCTAAACACAGTGCCAGACACACATAGGTAAGGATCTTCTCCCGTGAAATGCCTGACTCCCTTGTTTATATTCTCCTGTTAGTGGAGGTCTGTCAGCATCATTTCCATCACACCACCATAGTAGTCCCCTCTTTTCACAGGATGTACATTACATTCCCCTCAGTGTATGCCTGGAATCAAACCCTATATATTCCTGGTTTTCCCCTGTGCATATTATGATAATGCTGGACCCATACACTAGGCACTATAAGAGATTAACAGCAATAATGAACTAGGGCAATTATAGCAATATACTGTAATCAAAGCTACAGGAATATAGTTTTTTCAGGGCCAAGGATATAGCTCAGTGGCACAAGCACCTGCCTGGCAAGGACAAGATCCTGAGTTCAATTCCCAGTACCAAAAAAAAAAAAAAAATAGGAGTATAATTTTTTCTCTCCCCAAATCTCTATATTATTCTCACCCTTCTCATGAGAACATCAAATGATACAGTACAGTGTGGTGCACAAAGCCAGGTCCATCAGGAGGTATTGCGATGTGGTATTAAACTGATTCTGTAGCATTAAATTCCTAACTATAGTAACTATTGTGATGACCATTGAGTTATGATGGTGTTAGATAACCAGGAGTAACTGAAACCATGGAGAGACAGCTTTGGAAGGGGGGATACTGTGTACACTCATGGCTTTAACAGAAGTTGTTTATATTATCCATCACTTTATCAGTGAATTGGCCAGCTATAGTAAAATACACAGAATAAAATAAGACACAAGAAACTTGGCATATATATATATAGTTTGTTTTGTTACAGTTATACAAACAATTATTATACAAACGATATTGGGTTGCTTTTTATTTACAAGCATTTAGGTGACATATCTTCTCCTCACACTTCAAGCACTGCAGTCTCCTTCACATCACCAGATGGTTGTTTTGTTACAGACAGTTATACAAACAATTATTATACAAATGATATTGGGTTGCTTTTAATTTACAAGCATTTAGGAGAAATATCTTCTCCTTGCACTTCAAGCATTGCAGTCTCCTTCACATCACCAGATGCTGGGGTAGAGGGCAGGAACAGTTACCTTAAATGGAAAACATGCCGTCATAAAAGTTTTGATGTGTTCCTATCATAATCCCATGTAAAGAAGGTAGGATTAGAATGCGTAAAGAAAATCTCTGTAGAAAATGCTGAGAAGACCCCGGCCATATAATTTCAAAGATAGACCTGAAAAGAATGGAGTGGTTTAGACTGCAGTCGATTCAGAATATCAGGGGCAATAGTCGATTCCACCTGCTTAACTACCTATGTGCTGCCCAGTTAAAGCAGTTACATGTATGTTTATCTGGTGGTGGACAGTGCAATGCCATTAGGTCCTGAGACCTTGACCTGAAACGGTAATGTTAATCAATGAGTGGCTTCAGAAATAGTGCCTGTCACCCTTCTCTTTTTCCTGAAATGTTTAGCTTCTCTCTGTTAGTGTTGTTGGTTTCACAAAATGCACATAAAGTGCAGGTCAGCTGATGCTTTACCAAGGGTCTGTGATGATCAATACATGGCATGGAAGTTTGGTTGACAATTTAATAGAAAAAAATGGAAGTCACTCGCTTTCTTAAGTTTATTCAGAAAGTGCCTGATTAAGAGTTGCATAGTTGGTGACTTTCAATAGCGCAAGTGTAATAGCTTGACTGGATTACATGGCTTCTTAAGAAGATTATTAAACATAGCCATCCTTTTACCACCTTCTAGTTCTTTAAATAAAATGTATTTAAATGGCGAAGCATGTCACTGAAAGTTGAGTGATAAAACGTGCTGCATTACTGACTGCCTTATGGCACTCATTTATGTTGCTTACTGTAGACATGATGTCATTTTTTAATACTAACCAAGATTCATACTTGGAATTCTTTTGAAAGTTTACCCACAAAATGAGCAGAAAAATCTGGAATGACTAGTTAGAAGAACATCTGAAATAATGAATAGAGTCATTTTACCACAGTCCATCTTTTTAGATTCTCTCAATGAAGGTGGTTTTGTCTGAACAGCTGGTGAGTCTGCAGTGTGATACAGGGAGAGTTAGAATTTGATGCAACTCATTATCGATTGTGAGTATTCGCTGGCTGGAGATTTGAGGGCATATGCTTGGAGTTGCCTGTGAAGTGAACCCCTACAGCTCATGCTGTTGGCTTTTAAGTTACAAAGTGCATTCTTAATGTGGAAGGTAGCTCTCAGGGGACAAAAATTGTGATTGTGTGTGTGTGTGTGTGCACGCAAAAACCCTTAGATATTATTGTGGTTTGCAATGCTTCATATCTCTACACAACACAAACACTTTCGCAGTGTATCTGAGTTGATAAAATGTCCTGGGAGAGGAGGAAGCAATTTTGTAAACAAAAAGTCAAAGAAGGCTCCTTTCAGTGTTAGTAGGGAAAACTGGTTGGCCAGTGTGGTCCTTGAGGTGTAATGTCAACTTTGTGGCTTTGGGTTCTGACTGGGAGACTTGTGGAGCACACTTCCGGCTGTGTCTGTCGGGTCATGGAGGTGCAGCCTTGAGGTCTGAGTCTGGGCCCTGGCCTCTTCGTCTCTGGAACTGTTTCCCTGCCCTGCTTCCTGGCCCCATGAACTAAGCAGATTTGCTCCACCATCCCCTTCTGCCATGATGCTCCTGCCTTTGAACCTACAACACATGGACTCCAAACCTCCAGTACTGTGAACTAAATTCAACCTCCCCTTTAAATTGTGGGTGTCAACCACTGTGTCACAATAACAGGAGAACTGGCTAATACAGCCAGTATGGCTTATAGTGCCTTCCTCCTATGAGAATCAGACTACTGTGGCCTGATACGCATTTGTATTCACTGTCCAGAGAAAAGTTCACTGTGGCCAAATAATAGAAGCAATTCAGTTCTCTATCTGTGATCCTACATAGAAAAATTCAGGTTCATGTATTCGTGATTGTCTAAGAAAAGACACTTAATTTCTTTTCCCCAGATTCCTTAAATTTCATTTTTTATGTCTGTCCTTTAGAGTCCTTTTATGGTGATGTGTACGGTTTGAGGGAATAAAAATACAGCAAAACCAGAAATGATGATAGGTTACCAATTGGGATTAGGACAATCTTAGGACAGAATTCTTACCTTGAATGAAGTTTCTTTATGATTATTTGCCTGTCTCTCAGAAACCAGTATGAACTGAACTGCTTGAAGAAATATTTAATTGTAGCCCAAGAGAGTTTTGGATCAGTAGTTCCCCAAACTAGCTGTACTATATAAAGTCACCCAGGAAGCTTTTAAAAGCTCCCCTTCTTGACCTCAACCTCAGGGGATCTGATTCAGTTGGGGAGACCCGAGGGGTATCAGCCCTCAGAATGCCCCAGGTGAGTGAAATGTGTGCTCCAGGACACTGGCCTGTGTTTCCTATTCTAAAGTAGTCTCTCTTCTTAACTATGGTATCCACCACATAGGCAGGGCAGGCTTTGGATCAGACCAACACCTTAGTGCTTCACAGTCTGATTCTTGATGCCCCTGTGGAAAGGTGCAACTCTGAGCTCATAGGAGACTAGCTTGCAGCAGTTACCACCCTCAAATAATAAGAACAGTAGCTCATAATCATTGAACTATGGCTGGTTTGAAGCACATGTTTAATTTTCATACTGGACTCTAAGTTATTATCATTTCCATTTTGAGTGTGGGTAAAGCAGCAGAAGAAAATTAACTTGGGACCTCAACATGGGCAGTACGGCCCCAGGTGTGGATCAGAACAATCTGCTCTGCTCCCGCTTGGATTCCTATTTACTCCTGGAAACAATGATTAAGCACTTACAAGGAACATGGGAATCAGTAGTGCAAAGGTAAAGGGAACAGGCACATCCCTCAGGAGGATGCGTGCTCCACAGCCCAACAGGGAGCCGCGTGTCATAAACAGATTTGCAGGCAACTTACAAACATTGTGCAGAGGGACTTTGGAGCGCACCGAGATTTTTTGTTGCTAAAGTAAGCAGCAAAACCACAGGCTTGGCGTGTACCTCATTTTAAACAAGAGTGAGGCTGTATCTGGAGTGCAGATTTCTAGAAATATTAGGTGAGGCATATGAAATTGCTAGTACCCAAGCATTTGATCAAAAGCAATAGCCATTTCCTATGTGATCCAGGTAGAGGAATGAGCATTGCCATGGGACTCCTGTGGATGTGGACAAAGCAGCATCCACCTTGGCTTCAGGTATGGCTGGCTGATGGCACAAATGTCACATCAAGAAGGTCCTTGCGATTGAACGATTGACTCATGCAGGGTGGTGACCTGTACTGATGGTCCCCTACACAGCAGCAGTTCAGAGCAGCACAGATCTCATTCGGCCAGTGAGAATGACAAATTCAAAAAGGTGATAAGTAGCTAAGAGTAAACAACACTGACTTGTTGATGAGACTTGAGCAATTTGAGAGAGTTGTGGGAAAGGCTTGTAGGACTAAATCCTGCAAGCAGAACATGCGTTGGGCCCTGGGTCGGAGACCTTTTCCCCAGGAAGGGAGAATAATGCAAGTGTGGGTGTTATAGTCACTGAGTAACTTTCCAATCAAAGGACACCGCTTCTGACCACTGTATGAAGTGTTTCAGGAATCTCCTTTTTGAAGAGAACCTGGAGAGAGGTGTACCCAATTTCCATCATTGGATCATCCACAGTATAAAATAGGACATCAGTGAGCCTTCCACACTTGGCATTTTAATTGACCTGAAATATATAGCACTCATCTGGGGAGGGGCAACAGTTAGTATTAATAGTAATAACTTTAGCAAATTCTAATAGCAAAAGTATAGAGGTTTAGTTTTTTTAACAAAAATGTACATACTACACATCATTTTTATCCATTTAATTATTTCTACAGACATCCAGGTGAAAAATCTTATTAATCCACTGGAAAACTATTGAGGATTGTTTATGAGAATTCTGTCATTAAAAATAGCATCCTGTGAATTGCTAGAGAGCTCTACAAAATAGAATACATCGACCTAAGTGGTCCCAGCCAGTCTGATTAGGAAAGCACTCTTCCTCGAAAATAACAAGACACCAGGATGTAGATTACTTACATTTCTTCTCATTATGCATCTGTATCTCAATAGAATGTCATTAAGTAAAGATGGAATGTATAGAATAAATTAAGGTGCTCAGCTGCTCTGGTGCTGGCTTCCTGGGTATCCAAAGAGTATTGTGAAAGTGGCAAAAGCAGCAGGAATTAATTTTTGTAATTAAGATCAGTAAAAAATATTACAATAAATTTCCCTTTACCCTGTTTATATATAACATTGCTTACTTTAATGTGCTAAGAACACCATTAAGTATACTGGCTGCTAGTCAAATGAGAATGCTATTAGGTTAATAAAAATGGTTAGAAGGATCATAGGTTACAGCTGGCCTTTTTTTGAAGAGTCTTGCTTGTTAACAATTCTTCCCCATATTCATAATTTTGGATGGTTCACTGAGTAGCTTGCAAAGATCTTTACATTTTTATTCCTTTGCTCTTCTGCTAGATGAAAATCTTGACGTCTAAACTCTTTGAATGAAGCTTAAAGTTACATCTTTCTAAATCCTGCAGGATTTGAGGTTATGGTCGTCAACCAGTTGTAGGGAGGGAGCTGCTTGTTTTCCTATTTGGAATAAAGAGGTACAAGAATAAATAATCTGCTCCAAAACTGTCCTCAGGATGTTTCTTCGTATTAAACCCATTTTTAATCCAGCACATTAGAGACACTCTCTTGAGTGGCTTCAGAATATTGCAGGAACATAGTTAAGTTAATACAGAGAATGTTAAGCTGGTGATTGATGAGCTCAAAAGTAGCACTTACGATTGGCAACTCTATTATTTGCCAGGAAAATATACTGCAAAAAAATGCTTCTAAAATCATTTAGGAATACATATGATTAAGTTTGCTTTGATTTTATCTTTTAGGCTGTGAAGATATGTTTTAAATAACCCTCCTTAATAAAGTCTGTACAGTGTGTTAAGCTTACCTGCCATCCATCTTCTTGTACTTAGAAAGATTGCCCTCCTTCCACCCTGTACCACTTGTAAGTGTACATGCAGTATCTTTGTTATTTTAGAGTTGGCTTCCTTGTCCATATTAGAATATAATGTAAATAGAAATGGTAATACAACTACTCTGTGGCTGTAGGATCCTACTGCTCAACTCAAAGAATCATGCACCTGAGAATAAATATATTTACAAAACTATAGATTATGCAGTGTATAATTGGAGTTGTTGAATTCCATTCAACTCCAGAATGTTTTAAAAATATGCCCTAATGCTAATGTATTTTGTTCATTTTTTTGATGTTGGAAAGAAACTTTGGTTTTGTGTGCATACATTTTGCATTATGCTAGTAAGATAACCAAGGCACTTAACCTATAAAGATAAGACGTTATTTTGGTTCACAGTCTTGAGGTCCCAATCAAAGATCAAGTGGCCCAACTGCTTGGGGCAACTGGCAAGGGCTGCACATCCCAATTGGGAGCAGGTAGCAGAACGAACTTTACATCGCACCCCAAGAATCCAAAGAGAACAATGGGAAAGAGCTAAGGTCTCACTGTCCCCTTAAACAACATTCTCCCAGTGACCTGGAGCGCTTCCTTCTTAAAGCCCACAGCATCTTTCAGTAGGAACTTGTTGAGTACCAAGCCTTTAACGCTTGGATCTTCACTGACACTACCCATTATTCAAACAGTAGCATTGTGCTAATAATAGATGAGCAACTGTGCAAATTTTTTTAATAATAAGTAATACTCACTACTCAAACACCAGTGACACTTTCCATAAAAGGCCCTTATCTGCCCCATTGTTTTAAAATTTTAACAAATACTAATTGTATATATTTATGGGGTACAATATGATGTTTTGATATATTACAATGTAGATGATCAAATATATCACCTTACACAATTATATTTATAAAATATACTTTTTAAAGCAATTTTATACTACACAATGCATTATTAATAGTATAGTGATCATGCTATGCAATAGATCTCTAAAGCTTACTTTTGTTCTTAGTTATGTGTGAAAAGAAATTATAGCAAAGTAGATAATTTTTTTTAAATTTTTTTTTAAATGCTTAATGTGTCAGTCAGGGTTTTACTAGAGAAACACTTATGACACAAGATACACAAATATATAAGAAATTACAAGATTGACCCCACCCACAATGGCATGGGAGCCAAGATGAGCCCTGGACAGCTTCAGGAACCTCAGTGAGCAAACCAACACCTCTCTCCCACTGGCCTGGGTGCCAAGCTGAGCCCTGGACATCTTTGGTAGCCTTAGTGACTGTGCACCTACCTCTCCTCCACTGGTGTGGAAACCAGGCTGAGCCCCAGAAAGCTTCGGGAACACTGGTGACCTCACCCAACCACCACACATACCATCACAGGAGCCATGCTGACCACCTGGGACCTTCAGGTCTTGCCCCCACCATTTCCACACCATCACAGGACTGAGGCTGAGCTCCACAGAAACTCCAGAGCTTTGAAAAGGCTAAAACAAAGGAGGAAAATGCAATCTCAGATTTCCACCCCACCCAGAACAAGTCCAGGAAACATCAACATAGACGAGCTTGGAAGTCATACACCTGAAATTTCTGAAATGCCAGCAACTGAAGTAAGGAAACAACTACATCATGCCATACCAGACATCAGATCAGAAATAATCTCTCAGGTAAAAAAACCAGAAATGACAAAAATAATGAAAGAATTGCTCAGCATATTTAAAGAAGACAAAGATAAAAAAAATAGAGGAACATAGAAAAATGAAGGAAACCTTGAATGAAGAATACAGGAAAGAATTAGAATGCATGAGACAGATTCAAACAGATATCCAGGAAATTAAAAATTCCAGTGAAAGCTGGCAAAACCACTTGAATGAACCTGAAGATAGAATTTCAGACCTTAAACAGCACTGAAGCTAATGATTATGAAAGGAAGGATTTCTTAAAAATAAGAAGGAACCAAGAAATAACAGTTCAACCAATACAAGATGATGTAAAGAAAAACAATGCAAGATTAATAGGTGTCAATGAAACAGCAGGAGACAATACAAATGACAAAAAGTTACTTGCAGAAGTAACAGCAGAAAGTTCCCCAAGCATGGAGAAAGAATCTGACATAGAGAAAAGTGAGGCATACAGAACTCCAGTGTGGCATAACAAGAATCAATCTATACCCAGACACATAAAAATCAAGATCCCAGAAATTCAGCAAAAGACCAGAATAGTAAAAGCTATTAGAGGAAAGAAACAGATGACTTATACAGGAAAGCCAAGCTGAATCATGGCATATTTCTGCACACAAAGTCAAGTCAAGAAAAGCTTGGAGTGAAGTATTTCAGGTCCAGAAAGAAAACAACTTCCAACCCAGATTCATGTACTATGCAACATTACCTTTCAAAATCAATGGAGAAGTAAAATATTTCCACAATAAAGAACAACTGAAGAAATTCAGGAACACCAAAGCAACCCTACAAAGAGTACTAAAAGATATTCTAGGAAGAGATAAAATAACCAAAATTTCAACAACAATAGAAAGGAACCACAAAGAAGAGCAAGCAATTAGACAGAGGGAAAAAGTAGGAAACCAACAGCAGGAAAATAATATGACAAAGATAAGCCAATATATACCAGTTATGATTATCAATGTAAATGATCTCAATGCACCAATCAAAAGAAGCAGACTGGCAGCGTGGATCAAGAAACAAAATCCAACAATATGCTGTATACAAGAAACGCATTTATTCAACAGGAAATTCATAGACTCAAAGACAAAGAATGGAAAACAATACTCAATGTGACAGGGACCCAGAAAAGAGCAGGAGTAGCTGTTGTGTTTGCAGATAATGTGAACTTCAAGCCAAGAATGATCACAAGAGATAAAGAAGGTCACTGCATACTTGTTAGGGGAAAACTGCAAGAGGAAGGAATAATAATCAAATATTTATGCACCAAGTACAGGAGCACCCAACTCTATCAGCCAAATTTTAACAGACATGAAAATTGAAATAAGCAGTACACAGTTGTAACGGGCACTTTAACATCCCATTGTCACAAAGAGATAGATAACTACACAAAAAATTAACAAAGAAATAATAGAACTAAACCAAACTTATGGACAAATGGACTTAGTAGACCTTCACAGAGTGTTCCACCCAACATCTGAATACACATTTTTCTCAGCTGCACATGGAACATTCTCTAAATTAGGCCATGTGCTAGTCCACAGAACATGCTTAAGTAAACACAAAGGAATTGAAATTGTCCCATGCATATTATCAGACCATAGTGCAATGAAATTGGAAATTATTGGCAAAAGAAATTGCACAAACTTCATAAATACATGGAAATTAAATAACACCCTCCTGAAAAACCAAAGGGTCACAGATGAAATTAAAGAAGAAATTAAACAATATTTACAAACAAAAATGCAAATACAACTTACAGGAACCTGTGGGATGCAGTGAAAGCAATCCTCAGAGGGAAATTTGTAGTGGTGATATTGCACATCAGAAAAACAGAATGAGCACAAATAAAAAATCATATGCTGCACCTCATGCTTCTAGAAAAAGAAGAGCAAGTCAAACCCAAAGCCCAAAGAAGGCAGGAAATCATAAAAATCAGAAGAGAAGTTAATGCAATGGAGACTAAGAAAACAATACAAAGAACTAGTGAATCAAAGATTTGGTTCTTTGAAAGAATAGGTAAAATAGAGAAAGCCCTAGCTAACCTTATCAAAAAGGAAAGAAAAACTCAAAATCATGCAATAAGTAATGAAAAGGATGAAATTACTAGAGATCCTGTAGAATTCAAAAGATGATCAATACCTACTTTGAAAATCTTTACTCTCATAGAATTAAAAACATAGAGAAAATGGACAGATCCCTAGATGCATGTGAATTACCAAAGCTAAATCAAGAAGGTGTAAAAATCCTGAATAACTCAATATCAGCCAATAAAATAGAAAATGTAATAAATAACTTACCAATGAAGAAAAGCCCAGATCCCAATAGAATCACAGCTGAGTTCTACAAGAAATGTAGAGAAGATTTAACACCAATTCTTCTCAAACTGTTTAAGGAAATTATTAAAGGGAAGGAATTCTCCCTAACTCATTCCTGGAGGCAAGTATTACCCTGATACAAAAATCCAGAGAAAAACCCAACCAAAAAAGAGAACTATAGGCCAATCTCCCTAGTGAATATAGATGCAAAAATTCTCAATAAAATAATAGCAAACGGAATGCAGCAAATCATCAAGAAGATTATACATCATGACCAAGTGGGATTCATGCCAGGAATGCAGGGATGGTTCAATATACACAAATCATGTAACGTAATACACCATATCAGTGGAGCCAAAGACAAAAATCATATGATCATCTCAATAGATGTAGAAAAAGCTTTTCATAAAGCACAACACTCATTCATGATAAAAAAAAAATCCTATAGAAAATAGAAATAAGTAGCCGTTACCTCACTTTAATAAAAGTCATCTATCACAAACCCACAGCCAACATCATACTAAATGGACAAAAACTGAAAGCTTTCACTTTAAATCAGGAACAAGACAAGAATGTCCACTGTCATCACTCCCTTTCAGTATAGTTCTGGAAATATTAGCTCCAGCAATTAGACAAGAGAGAGAAATAGAAGGCATAAGGATAGGAAGGGAAGAACTAAAATTGCCATTATTCATAGATCACATGATACTCTACATAGAAGACCCCAAAAGCTCCACCAGAGGACTTACAGATTTAATAACTAAATTCAGTAGTATAGCTGGATACAAAGTGAGAACTCAAAAATCAATAGCATTCCCATATCAAAACAACAAACACTTTGAGATGAATTAGGGAAACCACACCTTGCATAATAGCATCTAAAAAAATGAAATACTTATGAGCCAATGTAACAAAGGAAATAAGAGATCTATACAATGAAAATTACAGTATTCTGATAAAGGAGATCAAAACAGATTTCAGAAATTGGAAAGATATTCCTTGCTCATGTCTAAGAAAAAAACAACATTATGAAAATGGCCATAGTCCCAAAATTGTTGTACAGATTTAATTCAATCCCAGTGCTGTTAGTATACCTCACAGATCTAGAGAAAACATTCCTAAAATTCATCTGGAAGTAGAAGAAACCCAGAATAGCAAAAGCGATCTTGGGCAACAAAGGAAAGGCAGGAGGCATCACGATCCCTGCCTTGAAATTATACTACAAAGCTACTGTGATAAAGTCAGCATAGTACTGGCATGAAAAGACCTGAATACCAATGGAACAGATTAAAGGATGCAGACACAACTACAAACACACTCAACCACCATATCTTTCATAACAGGGCCAAACATGTTCACTAGAGGAAAGATAGCCTCTTCAATAAATGGTGCTGGAAAAACTGGCTTTCCACATGACAAAGACTAAAACTACATCCATGTCTACCACCATGCACTGAAACTGAAGTCAAAATGCATCACATATCTAAATATTATAAAAGAAGCTCTATATCTACTGGAAGAGGAAGTAGGGAGAAATCTTGAAGACAGAAGGGTAGGCAGACGTTCACGAACAAAAAGCAAACTGCATGAGAAATGCTCCAAAGAATCAACAACTAGGGTCTCATCTTTTTTAATAGTTTTTTTGCACATCAAAAGTAATCACCAGTAATGTAAAAAGTAAACCCAGGAACTGGGAAATAATATCAGCCAACTCTCTGTCAGACAATGAACTTCTATCTAGAACATATAAAGAATTTTTAAAAATCAGGCCTCAAAAATTCAAAGATCCAATCCAAAAATGGGCATCTGACATGAATACACACTTCTCAAATGAAGAAACATTAACGGCAAATAAATATGTGAAAAAATCTTCATCATTGGTCATTGGAGAAATGCAAATTAAAACAACACTGAAATTCCATCTCACCCCAGAAAGAATGGCTATCATCAAGAAATTAACCAACAACTAATACTGAGGGGCTGTGGAGAGAAGGGATCCCTTCTCCACTGCTGTTGGGAGTGTAGACTGGTGAAACCACTGTGGAAATAAGTATGGAGATTCCTCACAAAACTAGGATTAGAAGTCCCACTTAACCCAGCTATTGACCTCCTGAGCAATTCCCCAGAAAAATTGAAAACATCATACCACAGTGATATATGTGCACCTATGTTTATAGCAGCACAGTTTGTCAAGGCTAAATCTTGGAAATAACCCAAATGCACATCAACAGCGGAATGGATAAAAAAGATGTGGTGTTTTTATACAATGGGGTATTGCTCAGCTATAAAAAAGGATAAACTTGAGGCTTTCATGGGTAAATGGATGCAACTAGAGACCATACTCCAAAGTGAAATAAATTGGACCCACATGTGTAAGCATCATATTGTCTCCCTACAATTATCTGAAAGAGTAGTTAAAACCCAAAAGGTACAATAGATATTGTGAAAAGGAAAGAAATTGCTCAAAGGGAAGGAACAAGTGGGAGGAGGAAAAGGAGGAAAAGAAAGAAAGTAAAGGATATATATAGATAGATATAGAAAGATAGCTGGGATGATTGTATTACTGATGTCTAATGGTTCATTGAAAGGAGCAGTTAATACTTAAATTTTTTGAGCAGTTTTGCATGCTTATATATGGTCATCTGAACAACTATTTTGAGGACAACAGCGTGCAATATAACAGACATTGTTGAATTCCTACCCTCTTGTTTAGTGAAGCTCTGTATCGTGTCTAATTTTTTAAATTATTTTTATTCTTTTTAATGGTTTGATCAATCTTACATTCTTACCTCTGGTAATCTGAGCAACTTCATTGAAGATAACAATATGTAATGTAACAACCACCGTTGATTCCTATTATTTTGTTTTAAAACCCTGTATCATTTTCATTGTTTTTGCTTTGTTTTGTTTTTGTCTATCTTGTTATTTTGTTATTTTTTTATTCTCCTAAAAGTAAAATAAATTTTAAAAGAAAGAAGTTACAAGTTTGGCTTCCTCCCCCAGCCACAAAATTGGATGAGGAAGTATGCAGAAGGTCTCTGTACACTGTGGACTAAAGTTTTCAGTCCAAGGTCTGGAACTCACTGAAGTGTTCCATGAAAGTCCATGTCAGGAAGCCAATCAGTCTGCAGTGAAGGCTTGAAGAGTCTATGCAGAAGGCTGAAGGATCCAAGGCAGAAGCCAAAGATTCTGCTGTAGAAACCAGATGACATCTAAGCTGAAGGCAAAGACTGGAGCCCCTCCTACTTGATCTTAGCCAGAAGGCTGAGAAGCAATGGAGCTCCTCCAAAGAATGGAAGCTATAGAAGCTTCATCCTTCCTCGTTTCCCTTTTATACCATCCAGGAGACAAAGCACACTAGGGTGGGTTCCCTGCACCCTAGTGTGCAGACACCTGCTCTAGGGCACATCCTCTATACCCCTAGGGTGTAGAATTGCTGAGCTGATTTAGTTAAGTCTCTAAACTTCTGGAGTTGACACAATCAATCAATCACTAAATTTATTAATAAAAGCAAGAATTTTGTTTCAGGATCCTAAGTATCATAAGCCAAGGTTAAAAACACATCGACGATCTTTAAGTAGTACTTTATAGTTGTTAAACAACCTTCCTTAAATTAGTTAAATTAATTAATACATAAGATAAAATGGGAAACCAGAACAATTTGTATCTATTTTTAAAAGCAAAAGTGTATTTTGCCTTTATCTCAGTGATTTGCAAACTTGGGAACATATCAGACTGATCAGGAGGTGTCACTGTAATTTCTGTATGCCCCTTCCCGTGGTTCTGATTAAGCTAATTTAGGATGGAGCCCTAGAATTTGTATTTCTCAAACACCAGACAATGCTGATACAGTAGATGTGAGACCCACACTTGGAAAGTGAGTGCTCTACCCTGTACTATACCTTTTAAAATAAAAGGTAATATTATTAATTTAATAGAATTGATGTTTATACTACGGATCAGAGACTCTACTGGATCCCTTACTAGTCATTGTATTGAATTCTACAAGTCTACAAGGTAGGCTCAAATTTGGCTTTGCTTTTTCAATGAGGGAAATGGAAGAACTAAGAGTTCAAGCTACATTCCTAAGCCTCCTGGTAATTCATTAGTGGCAGACCTGGGAATTAAACTCTGGGTCCAGACCACATGCTTGTAGCACTAGAAGAAAAAAAATGACTTTGTATGTGGATCCTTGGACATATTTACTAATTGTGTGTTTTCGCCTAGTGCACATTTTTCATAAGTCTCCAGTTCTATTTTTCTAAGATGTATCAAGCATAGAATAGCCATATTTTTAAATAATATTCTGTGCAGCAACGAATGCAGTAATGTTTTTAGATTTCCTTTCATCTTTTCATACTCGAAGAATAAACGAGGGAAAAAAAAAACCTGCCTCTTCCAATATTATACTTGTAAAAAAATGCTTTTGTTACAATGGAAAGAAAATTTCACACCCAGCAGGATTCTGCCTATAGGAAAAATATATGTCTGCAAAACACACAAACTTAAGAAGAAAATATACCATATTGCTAACATCGAGAAGCGAACATGATATATATTACTCAGAGGAAATTTTTGAAGCATGTTTTATACCATATTAAAGGCTGTTTGTCTTCTTTTGACAGGAAGTGTAGGGTGCATATTCGAGTGATAAAGTGAATCATTTTACCAGAAGGGCTTTTGCATTTTAAATTAATGTATGAATGAATGAATGTTTCAGACAAAGGTCTTTCTTCAATGTTTCATCCTCATTCAAAGTTTACTCTAAAACAAAAGACAGAGTAGAGAGAATGCATTACCAGAACAGTCTTTGAGGAAACGGTATATTATGTGTTCCTGAGACTGTGTGGCTCACAGACAGCACCCCGTTCTTCGTCTTATTCTGATGAAACTCTTTGGAAGGACAGGTATCTCCCCCACTTTCAGACAGCACCTGAGCTTTGAGTTTTAAATGGAAGTCACCATATCTCAGGGCAGATGATCAGCCCTCCTTATCTGTCCCCTACCCTTATGAACTGCTGTGTTCCCAGGCTTCCCTGCAAGTGTCTGCCACAAGCCAGAACCAAGGACATCAGCAGGTTTTTGCAGTAACCTTGGGATTTTCAATCTTTCTAAGAGATGTTACTACTCATTAAATTCGCTAAAGGAGGTGAAAATAGTTTGCAAAATAGAACAGCATAAAAGTGGAATGGGAAAACTGTTTATATATGCCCATTGTTTGATGTGGAAAAAAAACAGTTGTTGAATTTGTTTTGTTTTGTTTTGTTTTGTTTGGGGACAAGTTGGGGAAAATTGTTTGCATGAGATAACCCTATAAAATCCACTGCTGCACATAAGCCAACCTACCCTGAGTGCCTTCATTGTTGCATGAAGTGTGAATGTAGGTGCTCCCCAGAATGACAGCTGGGGTACCTCGCTCTCTTCAGTCTAGATTACCACGCCCTGCCTCCTCAAAGTGCAGCTCTGATCCCCCTGGCTTGTTAGATGTGTGGATCTCAATCCCACAGAACTCCCAGTGCCACCATAGAACAGAGTAGTGCTGAAGGTTCCGTTTAGCCAGGTCTGTGCTATCTCCATGTCTTCTGGCTCCTCAGGAACCATTTCACCATGGTCAAAGCATAGGGTGCTCTGTGCTGGAGGTCCAGCTTCTTCCTTCTGGAGATCATTTTCTCCCTGAGCAGCTATGAGATACCAGCTCTCACCCCATGTGGAAGAAGTCATGAAATCAAGACCTATTAGGATTTCAGGGACCTTCCTGAGTATGATTGATATTATCAGGTTGTTGAGGATCATTCGCTTGCCACTTAGAAATATAAGCACAGACTATTGTCTTCTCTTTGTTTGCATTGGTAACCCTTCATTTGTTGCAAGAATTAATTAATATCAGTTCAATATTTTGGGAAGACATCGCTGAGCTTTTACACACATGAATCCAAACTCCTCTTCGTTCCTCACCAGTGTTTGTGCACTTGCATATCCAGCCCCTTCTCAGCCCCCTGGGGTCCCATGCCATGGGAGCCATGTTAAAGTTTCTACTAATTGCTCTATTATTAAGAAGCATTAACTGTTAACATAATTTTCCTTCTCTTTGAGTTACCAACTTTTATGCAAAGTGACTACTTCTAATTCTTTCCCAATTCCCTCCCCTTCCATTTTCCTTCCAGTAGAACAAACACACCTTCCTAGGTGGCAGTGCGAACTCTCTTGCAGTAGCATCCCGCTCTTTTCTGGTAATGGAAAACTTATTTTTTGAAATATTGATTAACATTTATTTCCTAAAATAGATGTCCATTTTTTCCAAGCCCCTTTGCTATTTTTCCCCCTTTTTTAAGACTATAGAACTAATTGGAAATGATAGAACAACATACGCTATCCACAGGGCTTTCTTACTTCCTATCACTTTTATGGATTCTGAACAATATTTTAAAGTTCTTTAGGTTCTAGAAACTACTCATCCCAGTGCACACCCTACACAACATACCATACACTTTCACAACAGTTCTCTTGTCACTGGATAGGGTCCATGAAGATTCCCCAAAAAGAAGAAGAGACCTTTAGGAGTAGGTTCTTGATTATCATGGGAAAAGGATGTGATGACATATCTATATGAGCTATAGTCAGACATGAGGCAGAAATAGAAAGTAAAGGAGAGAGAAGAGGAAGGGTCTCCTGCTTGAGCAACTGGAGGGGACTCACTCTAATGAGAAGCTTCAAACTGACCCACTCATCAAGAGCAAGGCAAGCTTTTACAGGTTAGATGCGTGGGTCATGGCCCACCAGTTGGATCATTGTCCCAGTCTTGGTGTCCTAGTTCCAGAGGAATCCTTATGACTTGAGGGGGTATTGAGTTTCTAAGAGATGACCATTCTTGCTTGGGAGGGGAGCAGACTCAGTTCCTGTTATGGGATAACTGGTCCTGATTGAGGGAGATGATCTCAACATAGCATGGTCTGTGAGGCTGCTTTTCCTGTAATCACAGGCGATGGTTTGTTTGGAGACTTCCAGGCATTGCTCTTTGGAATCTAGAACTGGAAGTTGTAACGCTGTAAGTTTCATGTCCCTGAAAACCCTGAAAATTATTTTAGTTCCTCTTATCTTGGTGTCCTGAGTCTTAAAGGAAGATAAGATATAACAGGTAAATTTTGGGCAGATAAACATTATAACATAGTCACTCATTAAATGATTAACATTTCCATGTGCAGGCTTGAGTAGAGATCTATGTTTTAAGGTAATAAGAGAAACAAAAAATTGAGTTTCCCTGTGTCTTGTCTACCTACCTTTTATTTCTTCTATCTGACCTCAGAGTCACAGAACACTCAGAAGTCATATGACACACAGTAACAATAACGTGACAATAACGTGAACAATAGATACAACACCCACCTCACATGCACACAGCTACCCATAATCTCTATGAAATCTACAGATCAAGGGCAATGCCTGTTTGAGTCAGACATTTCCAGCCCCTGGCAAGGGGGATGCCCTACAGTAGCTTAATATAATTTTTCTTTATATTTCAAAATTATTTAATATCCACTTGATTAAGAGAATAGTTTAAAATTTTGACGTTGAAATTGTCGTGAAGAATGTTCTTTCATAAACAGTTGGAGATTAAACATCTTATATTTTGTTTTTGTTTTTTGTTTTTTTTTTTTGGGTTTTTCTCCGGTACCGGGAACCGAACTCACAACCTTGCACTTGCCAGGCAGGCGCTTTTGCCGCTGAGCTAAATCCCCAGCCCCAACATCTTATGTTTCTAAGAAATGTTATTCTGGTTCCCCGGGAAGCTGACTCTTACATGGAGAATATTATGCAGGAGGCTTAGTGGGGGTACTCCTGGGGTGAATATTGTGGATGAGAAGGGGTGGGAAGGAGAAAAAAGGGCTGTCATTTGTCAGGATTCCCGAATCACACAGACCAAGCAGGTGGAGATATCAAAAGGGAAGAAGAGATTTGGGGGGGGCAATTAGCTATGGAATTACGGAGGATAAGAAATCCCATCATAGGCCTCCTGTAAGCTGGAACCCTGGGACATAGTTCAGAACAAGTCCAATATCATCAGAACCAGGGAAACAGATGATGAAATTCACTGAGGCCAAAGGCTGACAAACCAGAGGTTATGGTATAAACTCTAGGGTCCAGAGAACAGAAAATTGAGGATCTGATATTCACAGACATGAAGAGGAAAGTAGCCCTGCTCCGAGAGAGAACAAATCTTTTTCTTTCCTTTTTTGCTCTCTGTAGATACCCAGGCAATCCCATGGTGCCCACTCACGTCTTCCTCAGCCAGTCCACTATTCACAGCCCAGTCACATCTGGAAAACCCTCACAGAATGAATGGTTTACCAGTTGTTTGGTGTTCCTTACTCCAGTCAAAGCAACGCCTAAAATTGACTATAACAAGAAGGCAAATCACAGAAGCTACATTTCTGTGTGCAGCTTAAGCACTGTGTAAAGTACTTAGAAAATTAGGCTGGAAGTGTGTATATCAAAATAGTGAGAGCTATTCTTGGGTGAGTTTTTTGTTTGTTTCATTGTTTTTCTTTTTTCTTTTTTTTTTTTTTTTTTTTCGGTACTGGGAATCAAACTCAAAACCTTGCGCTCGCCAGGCAGGCATTTGTGCCACTGAGCTATACCCTGGCCCTCCTTGGTGGTTTTAACTTTGTTCTTCATCCTTTCTTGAGCTGTCCTATTTTAGGAATTAATATTTATTACTTTGTATTAGAAATTCCCCCAAGGCAGTGGCTCACCTTAACCTTTTGTGTTCACTTTGGGTAGTCTGGGCACCACGCTCTACCCCATTCTCTTTCACCCGAACCTACCAAAGTTCAATTCCAATCACCATGGCACTATTCTGATGTTGCTTACCTAGGTGTGCTTTTTTGGAGACACTTGTATCAACTTCCCTTAGCTGACAATACTGGATTAGATTTCTTTTATAAATTCAGCATGACCACTTGTAACAAGATATCAATATTTCCCATCACTTCTCCCATCTCTTGGCTTTGCAGTAAAATAGTAATGGTGATTCTATCTGCTGAATGATATTTCCATTGCTTGCAAGAAAGAAAGACATCTGTTATCTTGTCTGTAGAATAACTTACTTCGATGGTACTTCACTGTAATTAAAGTGCTGCTGAATGTGTGTGCTTTTAAGTTAACGTTGTTTTCTACTATAAAGTTAGATAATTATCCATGGATAAATCTCAGTGAGGAATCCATAACAATCACTGGGCTCCTCAAAAATTAGTACTCAAATCCTTACCATCAGGTTTGAAAATTGGCATGTGTAGTTATTGATGACATGAGTGAGGTTAAGATATAGCTATGGTTAGCAATATCATCAAGGCATTACCACTTTCACATAAGAGGGACATCATATTCTACAACATGCTGTATTTTTGTATTTTCATTGTGGTACTCAAGGTTCAAGGTCTGAAGCCCTGTACGTGGCATGCCCCAGCTCCAGAGTACTCATCTCCAGAACTAACTTGGACACTGGCTGTCCTCTTGGACACTGGCCATGCTGCCACATAGATCCTAAAATGAGCCTCCTGCTTTTCTGAATAGTTGAAGTTTAGCTCCAGGACCTGGAAACAGAGAGGGAAGCTCTGCTTGTCACAGACTCAAGCTGTGTGACCTTTATGGTTGCTGGGTGATGAGTACCTGGACATCAGAGCAAATTGGGCCTAAAACTGGATTCTTTCAAGCTAGGTGAGGACTGTAGGCGTTACTCATCTCCTGCCCATTTCTAAGAATCTTCAGCTGTTGATAGCTACCGACTGAACTGTTCAGTTGGTGTATTCGTTATGTATTTACATACTGAAATCCTCATCTCATGCTTACTTCACAGCTAGAGTTGCACCAACTCCTTTATTTTGAAAACTGCAAGGTGGGCATTTGGAGACTTAAAACCAAATGAACTGTTGAGACCAAGGAGAATGTAGGATGTCAATTTGATAGAAAAAGCTTGGTGTCTGAAACTAAGCTTAGTGCAAGATACAGTATTGCTTAAAGCTCACATGAACTACAGCTTTAAAAAGCAATCTTACACCATGTGATATGTAATTTCCAAGATAAACTGGTATTTTTTAAATGATGTTGGAATGGTGGAGTTATTCAAACAATAGGATTTTGATAATTCTGTTCTGGATACCTATTTGCACAAAGTTCTCAGTTCCTTTAAAGACAGTAAAGCAAAGTGAGATCTCACAAATCCATGATTTCAGATTGTTTGAAAATACCATTAACCCTTTACAACCTTTTCATGAAAATATTTCTAAAGCTATTTGAAATTTTGCCTTGAATAAAGCTTGAGCTATCTACATGATCTTGGGTTGACTCTGAACTCTCCATTCATATTCAGAGTTACGGTAAAGACTAGAAAATCCGTTGCATGCTCAGTATTTAGGAAGCTACAATACCACTTTCGCAACTAAGCTTTATTTGATTATACTCCCATGAAGATATTGGTTTTTATTGAATCATTTTTCCCTGTGAGTTTCCCTTGAGTGCTGGAGTGTTAAAAATAGAGTGAAGATGCCTCAAATTATGTAGAACCAGAGAGTGTATTTCTTATTTATGAACTATAGGAAACTTGCTTTTATTTATCTCTTTTTCTGAATGCCTAAAAATTAAATGTACTTCATTGAAAGACTCTTTGGACATACAGAGCACTTGATATTTTAGCAAAAATAATTTACTGAATAACACCCCCAAGTACAATGATATGTCTATTTAAAAAAAAAAAAAAAAAAGAAAAAGAAATTCTGTTTTCTGCACATTTGACAAAAGAGTAATGCTCTCAGTAGGATGAAGACAGTATTGTCTTTGGGTCAAGCCTTGATTTTGGTTTCTCTGGCCAGTGATGGTGAACAATGCTGCCTTTTGCGGCCTTATAACCAGTGACAACAAAATATCATCATGTCACCACTTCTGCAAGCACCCATTTGTCCCGGTGAGCAGCGTGCTCCTGGGGCTTCTCTTCAACGTTTTCATCACCTCACTCACGTCAGCATAGACAGCCATCAGAAAAGCAGCTCTTGAGTGTTTCCTTTGAAGACAGTGGCATCACTTGCCAACCTCATACAGCTCTGCTGGGTCCAAGCAGCCTCTGGAGCCACCTTGCTGCTATTGATGAGAGGGAGCCTGCTGATCCCATGTAGTCTGGCAGATGCCTGGCCACTGGACTACCCACCTCCATTCAGATCCAGCCCAGGATGTCCGCCGAGGAATGGCCAGCATGTCCTGTTGCCCATGGCCATTTTAATGAAGCGGGCTTGAGCAGGATTGGGTGGGTTTAGCATCAGTGTGTCATGGAACACCGGGGACAGAGTCTTGAGGCAACCTAGACACTGATTGAGAGTCCCTGTCACTCACCCCAGACTCTGCTTTCTCTTCTCTTTCGGATTTCTCCCCAGCCTCTCTCTCCCTTTTGGTGGTTGCCAGCAGACCTTATTTGGCATTCCAGTCAGAGCTGTCCCACACTTCCTGATATATTTCAATTATTTTGGCTTTCCCAAATCTCCATGAAATAGAGGGTGAACTCTTGAATATATACAATAAGCGATTTCATTTTTTGCGTGAACCATTGGAAATTAAAGCTCTCTCTGTCATGAGTTGCTGCATTTTACTTGATGAACCCCAAGTGTATATGCAAATGAAAAGCGAGCAAGTTAGAACTTAAAAGCTGTGCTTTGTGCCTCAGAGAATAATGATGATTCCGAAAAGCCTCTGTGTGCACCACTCACGCAGGCTGGGCTGTACATTACCGTGATGCCTGCTTGATGGATGATATTGTCATTTGACACCAACTACAGTTGCAGGAGGAACAATATGTTCATTCTTCTTGCACCCTGTATGAGATGCCGGGGCTAGAGACCGATCCAGAAAATGACATTGATGGATCAGTCCCCGGGGAACTTTTAAATGTGCCTCTCTTTACACATACACTCATCCTGCGTGAGGCTTGTTTCTCTAACGGGCTCTATTAATGTTGTTGTTATGATATTCTAATTTATTTACTTTTCTAGAAAAATCTGTATAAATCTATTTAGAGAAACACTAGACCCTCAATGCCTCTCATCTTCAAAGGCCTAATCCACTGCCGCTGTGCTAACTGCCTCTCAGAGCACATGTTTGGAACACACTTACTACACCTTTGTCTATTTTACACACGTGTGTGCTCTGTTCTCTATTAAGTGGTGAGGGGAAAGTAACGCATAAGGTCACCCACCCTCGCTAAGAGTGTACAGGAAAATTTAGAAGACAGGTGTATATGAAATAGTAAATATACTGACGTTGTAGCTTGGAGTTCTCCATGAGAAACTAACTAGAGCAACAAATAAACAGTCCCAGAGATGCGCCAGAGCTTTCAACCTTTGCTGTCATCATTATCCAATCTGAAAAGTTCAGGAGTTCTGAAAAGGCGAGCTGTAAGATCTGGAGATGCAGGGGAAGGCACAGGAGTTTACAGACACAGGGTGAGTGAGGGGAGTTTTAATGATTCTGATTCCCATGGGTAGGAGGGTGGGAGGGAGAGCAGGAGTCCAGGGAAGGCTTGCAGACAGCCTTGTTGAGGGTCTGGTCACGACTGAGCAGGTGTACCCATGGGGCGTATCCTCAGGCACTGTGTACATCGGGCATGAGCATCTCAGTCCTTTCACACACTCACCACTGACAGCAGAAGTGGGTACAGCCTGAGTGTGAGTCCTGCTTACTAAGAGGAGGAATCAGGGCCTCTGGTACCACCCTCCTGAGTTCTAGTCCAGGCTCCACAGAGTTAGTTCCAGGATCCAGGGTTTGAGTATGATATTCTACTTCTTTTGGTCTTCAATTTCTTCTTACTTTTTATTGTTGTAAAATACCTTTAACATAAAGCACACTATTTTAACAACTTTTAAATGTATGGTTTATGTAATTATGCAGTCAGAGTAGTGTGCAAGCATCCCTGCCATTTATTGCAGACTTTTTTCATCTGCTAAAGCTCAAGCTCTGTGTCCAAGCCATGGATTGGAAGTGGTTTGTCTCTGAAACTCGTGTTGGAGTTTGATCACCAGCCCTGAGGCAGTGTTAGGCAGGGTGGCTTTGAAGAGAAAACGCAGAAATTGCTCTGGATGCCTCTCCCTTGGGACGGGACTAGGTCTTAACAGAATGAGGTGTTATAAAACAAAGTTGCCCCTTGTGTTTGTACCATTTGCACTCTCCCATTTCCACTTTACTTTCTGCTGTGCGATTCAGCTGCAGAAGTCTCTAGCTGGTGCCATATGCTTGGGTTTCTCAGCCTCCAGAGCTGTGATCCTAAGCAAACCCTTATTCTTTAACTCTCACCTAGTGTCGGGTATTCAGTGATACCAACAAAAAATGGACTAAGACAAAGCAGTAAGTGACAATTCCCTCTGTGCCCTTTCTTTAACAACAGACCCTTTTTTTGCCTATTCTAGGTAGCTCATGTATTAATCAGCATTCCTTTTGCTCAGACCTCCACAGCTTCAAAAAGGAGAGATTTAAGTTGGTTCACAGTTTCAGGGGATTTGCTAATGGACACTTGATTTGCTTTCCCTTTTTGGCTACTGAGAATAATGCTGCTGAAAATTCAGTGTCCAAGGAACTGGTTGAGGTCTTGCTTTCAGTTCTTCTGGGCATGTGCCCAGGAGTGGAACTGCTGGACCCAACGTTAATTCTGGGTTTAACTTTGCACCTTCGTGTTCTTCTGAACATGTGGAGGTACTGATAGCTCCTTGGGAGTACCAACATTCTGAGGATTAAGTGTTAATGCATATGAAATCTTTAGACATGTTTTGGAAAGCGTTCGCCCAAAGGAAGCTTTAGATAACTGTCGGCTGCTGTGATTTTACCCAAAGCCTCAAGCTTTACCCTGTGCAGCGAGGTTGCTGACTACCTGGAGGTGAGGCCTGGTCAGCACTGTGTACAGCAAAGTGTCCTGCACCTATCTGTAATGCTGAGCCGTCCATCCTTTGTAGCTGTGTATAGTCCCAGTGCAAAGTTCTTCCCCCGGTGTTCAGTGACTCTAGCAGCTCACAGGTAGAAGATGAATGTCAGACATCTTTATCGATAAAAGCTAAAATCTGCAATCAAAATTATTAAATTCAAACTCTTCCTAAATTCTCTGAAGAAATATGGCTATGTGTTTTTAATTTGAAAATGTCATTCATTGTATAAGGACAGCACGTCATTTCATGCATATCATACATTTTGCTCTGAAATATCACGTGTAGCAAGGAGACTTCTAATACAAGGGACTGTCCTGTTAAAGGCTAAGCCCCATGTACCCTAAAAGCTATGAATTAGGCTGTGTATAAAGAATCTCCTTTTATATGTAACTCAAGCGTGGATGTCTGACCATGGCCCTAAAGCTCTCTCCAGTATGATTTTTATGAGGAAGTTAGTACCACAGATCTGCTTGTTGTCACCGGGGAAAATTCATCTTGCAAATACATGGAAACCACTGTTTGACTTTTTCAATGACCTCCATTTCTAAACTAGTTAAAATGAGTTGAAAACCCTATTTAAATTCTCACGTCGGGCAATATCATGCCAGGAATTTTGAGTAAGTTATGGATGGATGATCACACGTCACGTAAATGTCTCAAGTAAAAGGACAATGTTATCTTTTCTTTTACTGTTTGCTTTCTTGCCATCATGAGGAACAAAATAAGTTTTGCAAAATGAATTGATTACACGCACACACTTTAATGTATGACAGGCGGTCTGGTGTACACTGCCACCGGAAAACATTTATAGTACATTTATTTTGTTGGGTCAATAATTGTGTGGAAGTATGTAGGTATTTTGTTGAAAAGAAAAACATGTGCTTTTTAGAGAGATGGACTTGCTGGTGGGAATAGATAAAAGTGTCGTTTCCCCCCCCTTCTGTTTGCCTCCAGCATCAACCTTGGAATTACCTAAAATCCTTTCCAGGAATGAGGGCTGTGTTAGGGAAGAGACTATTACACCAGTGGCCTCCGTGTCAGGCCCACGTCCTCATTCAGCCCCCATGCAAGCGGCGAGGACTGGAGTGTCCCTTGCCTGATCCAGACACAAAAGAACAGTAGAAGTCCCTTGGTTGCTGACGCTTGAAATTTTCTTAGCCAAGAACAAAAGCATTTCGTTCTGCTGCTTGCAGCAAGTGTACTTTTGGGTTTCAGGGCTTGTGTGATTGTGTTTAAGTCGGGATGTAATATAAGTCAAAGCAACAATTGCAATGCCTCTGATTTGTTAGGAGGTAAAATAGCCCATTTTCCCCAATGCCCAAATGGGGTGGGGTTGGGCGCAGGGGCATGGGAAGGTAGAAGTTGTAGGGAGGTCTTTGAGAGGCAGGATACAGACAGTAGGATGCCAGGATGGGGCTTTACAGTTTCCTCTCTGTCCTCTTAACTTTAGCTGAACCAGTGCCTGAAGGAGCCAGCCCTTAAGGAGTTTTCTCTTTTGTGAACAAGCATTTCTGCCCATCATGATTTATGAGGATCACTTTTGAAACATGGTTGAATTTGTATAGCCAGGGGATTAATTAGCTGAGGAATCGCTGTGACAATAACATAGATAAAGCACTGGAATCCAGGCCAGTGGGCGGAGGTCTGTGCTCAGCCGGCAGGTGGTGAGGAGCGAAGGAGTGGTCCAGGAGATCTGCCCTGGATTGCAGCCAGCAGCGCACACTGTGTGCTAGCTGTCTCCAGGGAGGACAGAGCAAGGTGGGCAGATTCCATTACAGGAACAGGGCCCACTGCAGCCCGAGGAGAGAGAGGGGTGGAGCAGAGGAAGCCCTCTGGCTCTGGATCTTTTGAAGCCCCAGAGAATGGGCCAGGCCACTCATCTCATTATCCTGCACTGGGAAATGACCTAGGGCCGTTTCTCTTTTATGTTCATCTAAAATCCCTCTCTGCAAAGACCTGGCTTGCAGCCTGTGGCACTCTGCACTGAACCTGTGCACAGCTGAGAAGTGCTCCTTGCAGGTTTGTGATTATGTAGAGTCATATGATATAAATACAGCACTGCAAGCTCCTCTTCTGGATGCTGAAGTTTAGGATTATTGGTTGTTGAGGGATTCAATGTTTGTTCAGCTCTGCCCCAGTTTGTACTTCCATACGCTTGTGTTTGCACTTATGTTGCATTTACCTTCTTATGTTAAATGTATGGAATTATATAAGGCTTGGACTCAACTCCAAATCAGAAACTCAGGTGAGTAAAAAAACCACTACTGTACTTTTACCGCAGGTGTTGTGTTACTATTTTCATTAGAACTGGAATAAACAGAGAATACCTGTTTGTTATCTTTGCTAAATATAATATATATTAAGCTTTCAGCATGGCCAGAGTTTGCGGGTCTAGGGTAAAATTAGTATCCGTTCTGGAATTGGTTTTGTAAAATGTACATATGAAAGAATATATAATTTGGAGAACCCACTCATTAATTGCAAATAAACATATCAAGTAGTTCATTATAATTTTTATAACTTTTTGATGTCATAAAAATCATACTACACATATATATAAGAAATTAGTTTTTCCAAAGAAACTTGATTTAAAAAGTAATAAAATGCATGTGTACATCTATACAAAAATAAATGTGAATGGGTAGCTCTTAGAGACAATACTTTTGTTATATTTTCCTCATATCCAAAGATTTGCTTCTTTGCCACCCAAAATGGTATTGTCTATACAGAATAGTGGGACTTACTTGGTCATGAATAGTGCAGTCTGGTGCCTCCCATGGTCCTGTCTGCCACTGTCTTTTTATTTATTTATTTATTTATTTTTTATTTATTATTTCACAGAGTAAAAAAAGAATAACATAGTAATGGAGGGGGGCTTACCGAATTACAGACAAAATGATAGGAAATTATCAATGGTTGTTGTTTTACATACTGTTATCTACAAGATAGTTTCTCAGGAAAACAAATAGACAAATAATAGTGAGTTACAGACAAAAGAGGTAGAAGATTATCAATAGTTATTGTACTATACTTTGACATCTTCAAAGTGGTTTCTAAAGAAAATAAATAGAACTATACATGAATGACCAACTGAATATTCATTGACTATTCTCAATGGTTGTTGTAGGAAACACATAGTAATAAACACACATCCATTTATGAAATAGCATAAAAACAATACAAACATCTCAGAGTTATGGAGAGATTAGTAGGAAAATATCAGTGGCTGCTGTAATACATGGTGGTATCTTCAAAGTGGTTTCTCAGGAAGACAGAGATACACAAGAAAGATCTAACAAGTAGTTACAACCTAAGGGTTGTGAAAAATAGCGTACTACCCACCAGTGACTCCTTTCACTGAGGTATGATGGCTGGAAGGAAGGCCGGGATTGAAAATAAGGACCGAGAGACTTGCACCTGTGTCTAGCAACAGGCTGTTTTCTTTTACCTCTGTAGTCGTGATTACCCGGGGGTCCTCCATGGAGATGACAGTCTGGTCAGAGGGAGAAGGCAGAGTATGCCTTGGGCCCCCTCATTCCTGTTGGACTAACTGGTAGGATGGATCTGAGCTCTGGGGCCTCTGCTTCAGAGGGCAGACTGATCTTCAGTGGTCACCTTTGCATTCAGGGCATGGCCCAGGGGGCTTCTTAGGGCAGTTGTTCTTGAGGTGGCCTGGCTTTTAACAGTGGTAGCAGGTGAATGTAGTCATTGAGTTCTGCCACTTTGTCTTGAGTCTGCTGTGATGAGAATGACTGGGGAATACTGGTTTAGGATATCTCTGGGCTCTGCAATTTCCCTGTGCACCAAGAGAGCCTCATTCACATGGAGGCAGAGCTGGCGGCTGCTGCATGCAGCAGATCCTCATTGTAAGCGCTGATTTGATATTGTCTCCCTATAGATAGAGCCTGGGTGGAGTGTTGAATTCTAACATGGATAACAGAGCTGATTGTAGTCTGTGGCAATGCTTTGGGAGAAAGACACTAACAAAACACTAGATTGTGATGATGGGTTATTATTAGAAATTTAGGATTTCACAGCTGGAAGAAAGCTGACAAGTTGCAGATGAAAACTAAAGCCCGGTTATAAGGTATCTTGTTCAAAATTTCAAAGGCAAGACTACTGTTGGAGTCCTGAAGCTTTAGTCCACTGCCCTTTCCCTTACATCGCACACTATAAAGACTGAATACTAAATTACACTTCAATCATGTCTGTCATACAACATTTATAGTCTTTAGTCCAACAACAAACACAGACAGAAAGATCTGTTTATGACAATATTAAGTAGATCATACTCTACTTAACATCGACCTACTTAATATTTTTAATCCTCACATTCTAAGATGACAATTAATAGCAATATTCACGTACTGTTTGATTTGAGATGGATCTCTTGCTGCCCTCTACTTTAGCTTTGCCATATGAAGCTGGCTTCAAACAGCTGGAAAGAATTTCCAAGTTATAACATTATTCTTCAAGCATATATCAATTATCAGTAAAAAGCCAGAAAGGAGCATTTATAAAATATACTTATGTCACTTGCCACCATAATGGAATACATAGCTGTCTTTGTCACACCCTAAGGAATGTTCAACTTTGGCTGTGCGCTGTTCAGCAAGGAGCACCCACTGTGTCTGCTGTCCTGAACACTGTGTCCAGCCTCAGAAGTGTGACACATAATGTGTGTCTCCGAGGAGCTATAAGAGAGGACGATATGTCACCAATGCTTAGTATACATTTACTAAATACCCAATTGTACCAGATACTGGTTCAGATCTGAATGCTGATATATATGGCAAATTGTTTTAAAGAATGCTAAGAAAGTTAAAATTAGGTGTTGGCTTGTTTGATAGAAGTGGTGGTGAAGATGAGGAAGGCAAACATATATTAAACATTTGCTATGAGCTAAGCATTATGCTCAACAGTTTCCATGGATTATTTCGTTCAACCCAGAGAACACCTCTCTCAGGTAAGACCAGCTATTATCCCTCTGCAAGAACATTGAGTGAGAAATAGTCACTGAAACAGATTCAATAAATTGAATCTAAATCTAAATCTAAATCACTAAAACAATTCAATAAATTGCCTGAGAATAATCAAGGGAAGCTCAGTTACAGGGAAAGAATCTTGATGTGGAGACAGGATTTTTTTTGACATTGTGATGACAGAGGAAGAGGGCAAACTCAAAGGTGTTATTGAAGATAAATAATGTTTTAAAATATATGGTCATTTTAATTTTGAAAAGATTTTGATATATCATTTTTCTAAACTGCCAAACTTCCCTTTGATGTGAATTTTTATTGTATTTCCTGGTGGTAATAAGTGCATCATTTGCTTGAAAACTCAAGCTGGAAATCTCCCTGTATTTTTCCATAATTTAAAATAGTTGATATAGAAAATAGGAAAACAATGAAAATTGCATTAAGTAAATGATAAACCATATAACACAGAGTAATTTATTTTCATTTGTTTCCTTAGGTTCATATAATCACACTGGTTCATTGGGAAATGTAAATCTTTGTCATCATTAGCATTTCTCCTAAGCAGAGATCCTGACTATATTAAGTCGATTTATCACAGACTGCTAGGTGCTGAGCTCTGGCATATGGTAGTTGAAAACACACAGTTTCCCCACAAAAGCTACTGAGAGACTGAAGCTGCCCATCTGACGGGGAAGCAGGATGCATGGCAGTCAATCAGCTGGCACTGGATGAAGGCAGGGAAAACCAGGAGAGGCACAGTTCAAAAGCAATCTTGACAGCATCAGAGAGGACACGAAAGAAACGAAATAAGCTCTAAGAGGGCCCCATGGTGACAAGCTGCTAGGATTGAAATCAAGGTCTGGTGCAAAACCGTAGGCTACTCAGAAACAACTGTACCGGAGCTTCTGCTACTATGAACTCAGTTACTTTAGTACTAGTGAAAACATCACTCTGTCTCCATAAATTATGGCATTCCTGTTCAAGCATAGTGTGGTTAAATCCCCTCTGGAGTATTTGTACTTGTAGCAAGGATCAGAGGCTGGCTTGTTTCTTTTCTCTAATCTCGGTTATTCTTAGGATTCGGTGGTGACAGGTCCGTGTTAATATTTGGAGTCAGCAGTCCTGATACAATTGCCCTAGGAGGTAGAATGCAGTGGGACAGAAAATGCAGACAAAACAGACTGAAACTTCGTCAGAAAAGAGAACACTAGAGAAATTTTCAGTCACCACTCTTTACCAAGACAAGTCCATTATTCCAGGAACAAGAGATTAAAGTTTACATCTGCACACATTCTTCCTTCTTTCCTTCTGTTCATTTATTCATTCACTCAACCATCCATGCATGCATCCGTCCATCCAGCAAACCAGCCAACTAACCAGCCAGCCAACCAACAAGCCAGCAAACGAACAAGTAATTATTACGTATTTTCTATGTGTTGTGACACACAGGGCCTACACACCAGTGTTATGGGGGAAATAAACTAGTAAACAAGAAAAGAAAATATGGATAACATCCAACAGCATCTCATGTTGCTTCAGAAAATGCAGTTGCAGAAGACACAACGATCTAGATCTAAGTGCTCTAATATGTAAAAGTTGAATAGAAAGAAAAAACCTAGAAAAAGGAAATGAAAGTAAACATAAAACCCTTTCATTCCCAGTGATAAAGAAGAGAAGATTTTGAGGAAGAGGTTGTCAACCACGTTCAGAGCTGCTAAGAAAATGTGCAGATGAGTCAGGAGTAGGTATGATTGAATGTGCTAACGTGGAAGCCTCAGTAACCTTGACAGGGTAAATTTCAGTGAAATAATTGGGTGAAAGTCCAGTGAGAGTGGGTGAATGGTACTCAGAGAACTGCAAGTGTTTCTGAAAAGTTCTGCTGCAGAAAGACATAAAGGGTTGCTGTTGAGGACGTGATCATCAAGCCGGCAGTCTGCAAGTCTGAAAGTGCTTGAATTCCGTGTTTGCTGACCATGCTATGGAGAGTGCATTGCTACCCTTAGTGATCCCAGTCACTTCATCCATGCAGTGCAGTTCTCAATAACCTAGTAAGGAAAAAACACATAGGAATAAATACTTCGTCTCTCAGAGTTCTGTCACTAGAAATTTATACTCTTTAACTAACATCACCCATTTTTGCCTCCTACCACTCTCTGACAAGCATGGTGCTTCTCTCTGCCTTTGTGTGTTTGACTACTTTATATTAAATGAGGTCATATAGTCTTTATCTTTCTGTCTGTAGATTTAATACATAGCAGAGTGACCATAATTAGTAATACTATACTGTATTGCTTTCTTGAAATTTCTTAAAAGGGAAATTCTTAAGTGTTTATATCATGCAAAAAAAAAAGCCACTATAGGAGGTAATGGCCACTAACTAATTAGCTTGAGTCGGTAATTATTTCACAAGGAATAGATGTTTCAAAACATTCAATTTGATGTATATGTTTTGTCAATTTTAAATTAATAAACCTGTTAAAATTTACTTGAGTGACATAATCGTTTCTTGTTACCTTATCATAAGGACAAGAATTTAGACATTTTCAGAACTACTTTAATTTGATTTTGTACATGAGTAATTTAATTTTGGCGGGAATAGACATTAAAGCTTGACTTGTTTACATTTTTCTTAGATTAATTAATATGTTTAAATCTTGGAAGTGTAGTTAAAGGAGACATAAAATTATGGAAGATGAAATTAAGCCAGTAATTTAGGAAATAGGATAATTGTATGATTTCAGTGTCCTTTCTGCTGGGTGCTTAGCAGCATAGATTTCATATATTTCACAAAGAACCTACAATACTCAGTGTAGCTTATATTAAAATTAGGAATTTCTGAAATCTGGAATACAAGATTTTTTTGATTCTACAAAGTAATTATTATACTTATCTAAAATACATATTCTTTATGAAAAATTCATCTTAGGACTGTAGTATTTATATAAACATCTAAAGGAAGTTTTAAAATTAGGAAGTAGGATTCTCCAAATGTAGTCTTCTTTTTTAAGACTGCTTAGCTATTCTGGATCCTTGCAGTTCCATATAAGTTTTAGAAATGGCTTTTCAATTTCTGTAAAAATAGAAAAATAAAACAGCCGAGTTTTCATAGAAATTTTGTTAAATCTGAAATTTGTTGAGTATTGCAGTCTTATAAATATTAAAATATAGTCTATGAACATGCAGTGTCTTTATATTAACACAGATCATCTGTAGTTTTTCAGCACTATTTTTTATCATTTTCATGGTGTGTTTTGCACTTGTTTTGCTAAATTACACCAGAACATTTTATACTATTATAAATGAAATGAGACTATCAATTTGATTTTTGAATTTCCCATTTCTAGCATATGGAAAAAATGATTTTTCTATACTGATCTTCAACCACACTGAACATGATTATGAATTCAAAAAGTCATTGCATGTATTCTTAGGATTTTATATATGTGAGCTCATGACACCTGTGATAAACATAGGCTTTGTTTTTCCTCTCCTACCTGGATGTCTTTTATTTCATTTTCATGTCTAATTGCTTTGGCAAGGATTTCCTTTGCCATGTTGAATTGATGCCATGAGAATTTCCTGACTTTAGTGGTTAGGGACTTCAGAAATGGTTATATATAATTATATATAAATAATTTGTGGTGACTCTAAAAATTCTATTCTTATATTAGTTGATAATTCTTCAATTATTGTGTGTTATAAGTTAATATTCTATTTGAATTACACCATTAAGTTTTGTAGTAAAGTGCTAAGACTTTATTATAGATATTATTAGACAATTACTTTGGAGACTTAACTGAAAATTGTACCTTTGAATATGTAGATTTCCCACATGTAGAACATACACACTTCTGCCGAAATTCAAACATAAGTGTTATTTAAATTCCCAATGTGGTGCTGTATTCATAAAAAGGATACTTTGTAGTGTTGTAAAAATCATATAATTGTGTACTTGTGGTTTGCATTTATGTCAAGGACTGCGGAATGCAAAGAAATTCAAAGACACATTTTGATGTGGAATACAGGATAGCCCAACCAAGTTCGCCCCTTGATTACAGCATCTTGAATACTCTTAGCCATAAATTAAATTACTGTACACACGTCTATGGGCTACCTAGTAAAGTGTAGCTCCTGCTGGTTAAAATACATCATAAACTGAATTTCCACCTGAGACTCTATTCCTCTCTTTCTAATTTTTCACATTGCATTACTATGGTCTTGTCAGCAGAAAGAGGATAGTAGCTTCATTTTGTCTGCAGAGTTTCACATCATTAACCTTCCAGTGTCACTTTTATTATACAAGGAAAATGAATGGACTAATATTTGAGGGAAAGCTTTGCAATATTCCTGTGCTGAGAAAACACACTTTCAGGCGGTATTGACCAAGATGTTTTAGCAAAGAAAAGCAACTCCCTTTCACTAAAAAAATCTATTTGTTGGTGTGAATTAATGGGATCCATGTTTCTGGCTTGTTTGTTTGTACTGCCTTTATAGAGACTTGATTGATTCTATTTCATGATCAACTTGTGTGACACAAACACTAGTACACTTTCTTTTTAGTATTGTACTGAAAAGCACATAGGAATGTGTTTTAGAGAATTATCACTGCTTGTGATTTTTTCAAAGAGTATGCATGCAATTTCTGTTTGCATCTCATGTGGAAGTAAGTTCAGAGTCTCAGCATATGGATACTTCAGAGGTTTTTAAATTTCCTGTGCAGATGCGTGAAATGCTGGCTCCGGCATGCAAGCTGGTACTGCACATTCATGCAACACTGCTTTTTGAGGTCACACTATGACATTTAAAGATGCAAAAATTTTTAGATTGTAGACAGTTTAAAGGACAGTGTAAAATAAACTGGACAGCCAATCACTCTTGAAGTGTGCTGGGCTATTCTCTGTATATAAATATATACAGAGAAAGTGATTCTTAAATATTTGTATTATATTCATACTCTTAAACATGAGTAACTCAGAACCTACCACATGAATTTGGTCAGCTGTCAGGAAAAAACACACACAACTACCTTCTTTCCAGAACAAGACATATTTTTATAAACATTATCCTTAAAGCTTGGATAATCTTGCATGTACAGCCATGTAGTAGGCTTTATCTGTACTGCATTCAATACTTACATATAATTTTATTGTCATATAATATGTATGCTAATATAGCTATCTGTATCATTAGAATAGTGATTACATGTGTTTTTTTAAACTTTGCATAGTACATAGTATGGATTTAGTAAGCATGTGTTAAGTGAATGATTGCACTTATAGTTTGGCATGTGTGTAAATCAGGACATATTTGAAGAGATTTTGAAAAACTCCTCTGGCAACCAGAAAGTCAAATTCAAGTGATATTTAAATCACCAACACCTATTTGGAAATCATCATTTTCATGCTTTGAACTATGTTCTAGAACTATGTTCTGAACTATGTTCAGAACTATGTTCTGTTGTTCTCTAAAGGTTACTTTTAACAGTGAAAATCATAATTTTTTAAAATGAAATGATGAAATGCAGGAAAGCTTAGAGTAAGGAATAGGAACACGAGAATGTAAATTGATGCTAATGCTTCCTTGATCATACTGAGCCAACGTTTTGCAAGCAATCTCCTGCAATAGCTGGGATGAGAACTTTGGGTCCCTCAGAAATAGCAGTTATGTCTCTTCCTATCATGGCTACTGTTTACTATTAGTCGGGTCGTGTCTGTGGAACAAGTAAGGCGTTAGTCATGAATTCAAATACTTGATTCCTTAGACAGAAAATCAATGCATGCAAAATCTTGGTGGACACGGGACAGTCCTGGGCCCTGGGAAGGAACGTGGTGAGTGGTACCCGCGCAGAGGTGTGGCCAGAGGAAGCTGGACACCTCCTGATGCTGGTCTGCAGATGTTCCTGTAGCCAATGCTGGTTGTCTGCGGTAGGAATCCCTGTGCAGATTAACAGCTTTACATAGAACAGGATGACGACCCTGGCCATGTTTAGAAGTGAGTGAGTTGTCGCCACCTGCGGGAAGAGAAGGGAGGAACGAGCATAGGAGGAATGGTGTCATCAGCTAAGGACGGGTTTGGGATTTCTATGAAAACCAGCTTGTACTGTGCGCCTGAGAGAACGAGTGGTTTAGGAGCAGCTGTCTTCCCTCCTGCTGACTTCGTTCAAAGCCAGGGTAGTTAATGAACCACACGGTTACACACCCACATCGTCTCCCCTGCTCTCATCAGAGAGCTGCTGGAAGGAGTCCTGCAGTGGAAGAGTCACTTCTTCCTGTCCCGGAGCTCTACATAAGTCAGCTGGCAGCCACTTCCTGGACTAAGTCCAAGGGCCAGACTGCCGGACCCACCCAGGAAGGGTGACAGAAGGTGCAGAGTGACATCAAACTGAAGCTTGAAGAATGAGTAGAGTAAGTCAGATAGGAAGAGCAGGAAGTGACTTTAAGTCCGTGTAATATTAGCCTTCACGTAAGGGCAGAGTCCCCCTGGGGGGAGAAAATAACAAGCACAGAGCCGGGATAGAGCTCGGTGGCATAGTGCCTGCCAGCGAAGTGCGAGGTCATACGTTTGATTCCTGGTATGAAAAAATAAATAAAAATGCACAGAAATTTATGCTGGCAAATTAACTGCAGTCAAGACATGATGGAGACTCTTATTGTACATTTATATTTTGGGAAGTAAATAGACAGTGATATTTTGGTCTTTCTCTTGGGGTTTTTTTTTGTTTTTTTTTTTGGTTTTTCTCCGGTACCGGGAACCGAACTCATGACCTTGCGCTTGCCAGGCAGGCGCTTTGCCACTGAGCTAAATCCCCAGCCCCTTGGTCTTTCTCTTAATGAAGTTGTCAACTTTCTAGATTTAGGAAAATAATTCCAATCACCATTTGAGGGAAAAGGTTATAGAGATGCATGGCTAAGAGTGAAACATAAGATTGGGAACAAGATCAGTCATAGGTTACAGTGCCCAGTTCGAACATGGAGGGTGTTGTGGTTTGAGGTTTTTGCAAGGAAAAACAATAATACAGGACTCATATTTTATAAGATTATTTATAATTCTCACCCGAAGAGTCATATACAAGGGAGTGCAGGAAATCGGTCCACATACTAAAGACCAGAGAATCCAGCCGAGGACCTGGATCCCATAATAATGTCCTGCATGAGTCCAGCTGAAGACCTAGAGCCCTTAACAATGCCTCCCACGAATCCAGCTGGAGGCTAGAGCCCATTACAATGCCTCATACAGGCCTGTTTCATGGATCTGCGCTGGGAAGGCCCAAAGGTCAGTAGTGGAATCTAGAAAGTCTGTGCCAGCGGAATGAAGGATCTGTGCTAGTAGGCTGAGGGATCTGTACTGGAGCCAGGAAGCAACTCTCAAAATAAGAACCAGAGCTCCCCCAAAAGGTACACAGCCATCCTCAGCAACAGTGAGGCCCGAGCTCCTTCAATGATCCGGGACAGCTGAGTTCCCATCAGGAAAGCCAACACCACAAGCTCTTCCAGGAGACTGAGCAGTGCACCATCTTCCCCTCCGGAGGTAAGAAGCCATGCTCAGAGTGAAGACCAGAGCTTCTCCAAAGTGAGCCAAAGCCATTCTCAGTGCCAGCAAAGTCCTGAGCTCCTTGGAGGATGAAAGCAGCTAAGTTCATCAGGAAAGCCAGTATGACAAGTTCCTCCAGGAAAACCAACAGCCTCTTTCAACTCCCAAAAGCTTCTCTTGTTCTTCTCCAGTTCTACCTCTTGTACTTCCAGCAACAATCCTCAGGTGGGCCTCCCACACCCAGCACCATGCTGGTTCAGCTCAGTGTTGTTACAAGATGGGTGTTGTTACAAGATGACCACCAGTTGTCAATCCACGCAGAGAGCCACTTGTTAGACGTTACTAAGAAATTTAAGGTGTCGGCAGTAGAGCATTGAAACACGCAGGACCTTCTTCTGAGTACTGGCCCTTTGAGACTGTATTGTACATGTGCTGGGAAGACCCCTGTGTCGGGGAAAGAATAGAAAGTGATATGAGCCCAAGATGCCTCCATGTTTCTGTTTGAAAGGCCGATGGTGCTACATCCCATTACACGAGAGTGAGGAAGGAAAGCCTGGCCCATCTGGATGGGAAGCAGATTTGTTCTAAGGAGTTTGAGGTGATCAATCAGAAGTTTGAATCAGGAGCTCACAAGACAGGTGAAGCTTGAAAGAAAGAAGCATCAGGAAGACGGTGAGGAATATGGGTTGAGAAGGAATAGGGCCAAGGGCAGAACTTGGGAAAAATCAGATTTCAAAATGGGGAGGAATTTGTAAGATACATTTTGTACTGAGCACTGCCATGTAAACTTCAGTGTTTGACATACAAAGAATTAATTAAAAGGCAGGAAAAGGGTAAAAGATAAAATAATTACTTGGGGCTGGGGATTTAGCTCAGCGGCAAAAGTGCCTGCCTGGCAAGCGCAAGGTTGTGAGTTCGGTTCCTGGTACCGGAGAAAAACCAAAAATAAAAAATAAAAAAATAAAAAAATAAAATAAAATAAAATAATTACTTGGGACAGATGCATGTTTTCACTACATGTAAAGAAATTAAGTGATCTGTCTATCACACACCTCAGTTGGGAGTGTCAATTCCCAAATTTGGGTGAAAGACAAGCCAATGGAGCAGGAAACTCAAGGTTAAAAGTTCTGGGTATTCGTCTTGGATCCCTGCTCACCATCGTTGGGTACATCCTTCACCCTCCCCGCACCGGCTGCCCCTTTGTTTTTACCAAGACATTAGAAAAGGTCCCCTACCTTCTCCGCTCCTCCCTAGAGCCAGGGCTGTAGATCCACTATTCTACTCCCCTGACACATCTGGGTTAAAACTATGGTTTTGATCTTTATCTGCTACAGATAGAAACCAAATAGAATGATCTGTCTATGACTCATTAAGTGTTAGATATTTTCTTTTAAAAAAGTAAAATGACCTTTAACATTTTCAGAGAAAACATGACAGAAATGCTGAGAGTAATGATTCCTTTAAAGAATAATTCCACTCACCTCTCAGCAAGACCATGTGAGATGCTCCCGGGCTTCTGCACAAGGCCCTATTATACTAAAGTGCAAATTCTTGGGCAGAGTACCACATTACCAAAGCTTCCTGTCTGATCATGTAGAAACTATGCCATAGATTCCTCTTTCAAGATATGATGATGACAGCTAGAGACAGAGTTTCTATGGAAAATGGATTTTAAATGTGAGTCTGTCTACTTTAGCATTACTTTGTATCTTATATAATTTTCAGTGTCACTCACAAATATGTACAAATATAGGAAATTCCAGTAATAATGAATAGTAATACAAAATAAGATTAAGTTACACAGATACAATATGACCACAAAGAAAAACAAGTTAGAAATGATACCTAGAGTAACTCAATTTATCTCTCATAGTGGTTTTTTGCACCAGTATTTAAATCTTAGCATCAGAATCAGGGATCATATTGAAAGCAGATTTCACTTGAGTAGTTTTGGGGTGGTGCCTGAAATTCTGCATTTTGAACAAGCTCTTAGGTGATGCCCATATGTCTTGGTTACTTTTCTCTCGTTGCGGAGACAAAATACCCAGCACCCAAAGTGAAGGAAGGAAAGGTTTATTTATCTTACAGTCTGTGGAGGTTTCAGTCCATACTTGGTTGGCTCCGAGGCAGAAGACAGCAAAGCAACAAGAGCAAAGGGGGGAATGGCAGCCGAACAGCAAAACAGCCAGAGCAAACGAGCAGAATGGCGCCAAGCAGCTTCTTTCCCTGCCTTACATTGTCAACAGGCTACCCCCACTTAAGGGGCGTGTAGCTCTCACAAAGTCTCCATATGCTCCTCTTCCACAGGCTCAGGATGTATACAAAGTAAGCACCCTGGCTTCATGCTGAGTCACTTAGCCAAACGTCTAGACTCCCCAACTTGACACAATGTATCAACCATAACACCATATTACCATGATCATAAATAATTGGCAAAGATTTAGATCTTAGGGTAAAATGCAGGTCTTTAAAAAAATATCTTTCTCACCTTGTGAAGCTTTGATTCTGTCCCTAAAAGTTGCAGTAAGTATTTCTGCCTTGGTGGAGAAGGGAAATCTTCTAGAAAAAATGAGAAGTTTGAGCACTTCCCTGCAGTTGCCTCTTTGGAACAGCACTGTTGCAAAATTTAAACGTATTTCTGCCTAAGGAAAGGTAAACATAGAGAGATTAGATCGATCCAGTGTCAGGATTTTTGCCATCTCAGAGTGTATATATGAGTTATCCATTAAAAAAAAAAAAGGACACTCATTTCTTATTTAGTTACTTTTTGTTCTCTTTCTTAATTTCTTTATTTCTTCATCTTATTTTGAAACTCTTTGTAGCATCTTTTCCAAATGCTCCATTTCTTTATCCTATGTTATACATACATTCTTCTTTCAAATTCCCCTTTTATGTTCACTCTTTGACACTCACAGTTTTCTTACACTTTTCTATTATTTACTTCCTTTTTCTGTCCTAAAAGAATACCGTTGGATGGGAGATACAGGAGAAATGTAAAGTTGCTTTGGATTAGGTAAATGTCATAAAACATCCTAAGGGATGGTTTTTTAAATAGTTTTCTTAATAGTTCCACAATGTGTAATTTCTGATGTTTTCTCACTGTTTTATAAGCACCTTTTATAAGTCTAAATGCCTGTATTTACAGAGAATTGTTCCCTGTAGTCAATAAAAGTAAAATCTGTTCACCGATGCAACGCCTTGGAGAAAATAACTAAATGCTAGACCTTAGAGTTCCTGGAGATGTGTTCCATTTTAACACTTGGTGATTTGACTTTCTTTTGTTTTCTTTTTTGTATTTTGGTCCTGTTTTCTATTTTGAACCAGTTTATTGGTCTTTGTCTTATAGTCAAAAGCTATCAAAAAGTCGCTTATGTTAGAGGCAAAGCATGTTAATACCATTTTAAGTCACCCCCAAATCAGTTATATTTCTAGCTTTCCTCTCCCATTCAAATGCTAATCGTACCTGCTCTGTAGTTTTAATGATGACCTGGAAACTGTGCTGCATCCTGGGAAATGTTTTCATGGTATATTTGGGTTTTGTTCCAATGCTAAGCATTTTTTTTTTATTTCTACATGAATATTAAAACGTTTTCAGAGTGCAACATAAAAGAGATTATTTCACTTGATAATGTGTTGATATATGGAGTTTGGGGCTACATTAAAGAAAACCAATTTTCTAGTTGGCATTATCGTGTCAGAAGCAGAAGGGGAACGCTTTTCCTCTCTGGCTCCACATCTGTTGTTTCGACCTGAATTCTCAGGAACGTGACAGTTGTTTGCTTAGTAGAGCATCAACAGAGATACAAGGGAAAAGCCAGATCTCATACTCAACTAAAAGTTTGGATTCAAATGGACGTAAGAAAGAAACTTTGCCACAAAACAGATGCTCGGGTTTCTATGTATGAAATACAGCAGTTTATTAGCAAAAGTCTTTTGGACTGAAGACAAACCTGTGATTTCAGTAGCTGATTTCCAATAGCTGTGATTTCCAGTAGCTGAATTATTTCCATAGAATAACTCCTAAAAGACAGTAGAGTATTATTTTGTATACTTGAGGTATTTCTAGGTCCTAACAACCAGCACTTAAAATTGAAGATCATAGGACAAAGTAAGTAGTGTAACTATGTGTCACTTCCCTCCATAGTTCATGACACAAAATGAAATTTTATTTCTCTATGTGTCCAAAGCATTGTGACCATTAATTACTGTTTCTGAACATTGTACCTGGGACCTCCTTGCCAGGCGATGGAACACGCCTCTCTACTTCTTGCCCTTTGACTCTTGGTGTCCCCAGTCACCTGCTGCTGCTGCTGCTGGTGGGCACAGCTCATTCCATTTTTTTGTCACTCGTCCTGTGACACCAGAACCCTGCACTTCTAGTTTCCCATAGCACACAGTGTTCAGAAAAAGCCCATAGTGGGAAGTACTTTGCACCTGCCCTTGGGCCTGACTGTCCCCTGGCCGTGAGCCCGTTGCTGGTTTCTCATCAGCAGCATGGTGACAGACACCATGCACCTCATCACCACACCATAGAGCCCATGTGGCACTGCCTTTGTGCCATGTAGGAAAGAGAAAATGCCTTCCTCCCTGAGAGAACCAGATCCTTTTCTGACTCTAGATAAGGAAGTAAGACTCCCACTTCTCTCAGCAATATCCCTTGCCCACCTCTGCAGGATACCCATAGGATCCTATATCTCGTTCAGACAGCAGCATTACACAAAAAAGTTTTCTACTGGCCTGGTCCTCTCTTAGATTATGACAGTGTGGAGCCCCAGCAGTCTAGTCAGGCTGTACAGGATTAAACACAGTCCAGTTTCTAGTTACAGGTCCTTTAATGAGAAAGCAAGAGAGGATCAGAACACCCCTACTATCTGCCCTTCCTCCCTACCCCAGTTTTTCTGAGAACTGTTTAGAGTAATTGTGACCAGCTCAAAAATACAACAGTGACCTCAGACTTAGAGGGTTTTTTTGCATCTGCATAATCTGCAACCAAAAAAGAAAAAACACTTTATAAACAACACTTAAAGTTGTGAGCAGAAGTACCTGCTGAGTTTACACATGCCTACTGTCTTTATAACCATAACAACTCCCCAAAATATCATCACCCCATCCCCAAAAGGGAGACATATCACAAAGTCAAATTCTGTTTACCAGCATCAAATACAGGGCCTGCAATATGTAAGACGGAAGCACTCCAGCCCCAAAACTTACAAGATTCCTTCCACAGCCAACCCTCTATCCCGATGGAACCACAGCACCATAATCAGTTCAGGATATTAGTCAGCCAAGAAGGAAAATCACTGCATTTTCCAAATGTATCTAACCTGTTCTTCAAGTATGAATCAGCCGTTTGGGGGTTTGGGAACAGTTGTCAAGATGAAAACTAAGCTGTTATTTTCCTATTTTAAATCTAGTCATTTAAATGATATCAAACACTTTATTCTTTCCAGCAGTCATTCCATAAACATCTGAGTGCTGAAGATTGTGCTGAGGATCTTAATCACAGTAGGAACCACGCACATAACAATGAAAAGAGTTTCTATTCCTGGAGAACTCAAGATCTCCTAGTGGAAAAGAGAGTCAGGTGTATCATGCAAAAATAGGTGATGAATATTAGAATAAAGGCATGGAATAAAGCAGAGTGGAGAGCCCCAGGGCAGGCTGGAGACGGACTTGACAGTACAGTTGGAAGGGAATGTTGAAAGAGAAAATATCTCCAGGTAGCACCGTATTGACTTTGTATGCTGGTACAGAATAAAGAGAATAGGTAGAAATGCAAAATCAAAACATACGTCTTTACATACTTTAATGAGATGTTGGATGTTCACTGAACCTTGCACAAAAGTTATAATTAGACATTCCTTCTGCAGCAATCCCTTTTGATGAGGTTTTGATACTTCTTTTCTACATGAATTTTTATTAAAGATATCTAAACCTTACTATTCCTTTGGAGAGTGGCTTTCTGATCAGATTGTTCCTTGTTTTATGTGAATGGGAAATCATTCGAAAACACTAGAGTCTGTCATTAAGGATTTATGTTAGGTAATCAGGCTCCAGGAAGCTAGTGAGAAAAAATTTGGTCTGTGGAAATTTAGGCTGGTAAAAATGGCTGGTCCTAAACCTTTTGTATGTTAAGGTAAGGAGGTACTAAGGGAAAATCCAAGTAAGAAGTGTCAGGTGGGGCATTCCCAGGGTGAGCCTCTGATTTGCTTAGAGAGAAAGTAAGAAACTGAAAATCCCAGTAAGATTGAACCTGGAACAACCATAATGCATGGAACTCTTAGAATTAGAAGATAGACACAGACTAATTCGTTGATAATCACTAAAATATTTTGCATGATTAATGTCCCTCTACAGGAATATGTGAATAATCTCACATAAAATGAGCTTTTATTTGAATTCTGATCACAATTTTTTAACCAAAATATTCACCTAGATTATGGTACATCTATAATAGTAAGGACTGGGGATTTAGCTCAGCGGCACAGAGCCTGCCTGGCAAGCGCAAGGTCATGAGTTCGATTCCCAGTACTGGAAAAAAATAAAAGACCAATTATAATAGTGAGTAATCCAGCATTGGTTAAAGGCTGTTGGCACTCACTTTATATGATTTTTAAAAGGTATATGGTTCAAGCCACATATTTTATAACCCACTTCAAAGCACCGTCACCGATGATTAGACTCACTCATGACTAGATTTATATTGCAGTAGAATATGTCCATACATTTATTCATTTCTTTTAATCCACTTTGTTAAGGAATATTGAGAAGTAAAATCTTTGATGACTGTACATGCTATTAGCAGAAAGAGGTATGCACACAAGTATAGTTAAACATAAAAATAATCATTTTGGGGCCATTTTGAGAAGTTCTTATGAAAAAGTGGAAAGGAAGCCTTTAATTCTAAAACAGCTTATTAAGGAGAACATCAGGACACGCAGGGATTTAAAATACAGGTTGAACTCCTCGGGTGAGAAGTTGGAGCACAATTTGTCCTACATGATGAAGCCACAATAAATGGAAACGCAAGAAAGTGCGGGGCACAGGGGCCTGCTGCAGCCGTCCAGAAGAACGATAATGGGGGCCCACAGTATGTTGGTGACTATGGGAGGAGAAAGAAGGCTTCTGCTCAATTTTAATGTTCAATTTGTAGACTTCTCCGGGGCCTAGAGGGCAGGGCTTAGCAATTAATTCTATGTAGGGGTAGAGAGGGAAGTAGAAATGGTTCAGAAATTGATTTCCATCTCAGGGGCTGAATGTGAGGTAATTCTGCGACTGAAGTCAGGCACAGGGAGAAACGTGTCTGAGTTTCAGGTAATGGATAAAGTTCGAGACAAATGTGACGCATTGGCAGAACATCGGGGAAGCGCACTCAGGCAAGTGGGTGAAAAAAGAAGCTGTCCTTTGCAAAGGGCTTGCTGTGTGCCGGCACCTTGCTAAGCCTTTGCCTTGCATTATATTGTTTATAATATAATGCTGATCTTTTTATTTTTTTTATTTTTTTTTTTTTTGTTTTGTTTTGTTTTGTTTTTCTCCGGTACCGGGAACCGAACTCACGACCTTGCGCTTGCCAGGCAGGCGCTTTTTCCGCTGAGCTAAATCCCCAGCACCAATGCTGATCTTTTTAAAAACTAAAGTGATTCTCTATATTTAAGGTATGCAACATGATATTATTGAATACATAAATAAAATAGCTGTTACGGTAAAATGCAGTAGCATATCCATCATGGATGTCACATAGTTTCCCTTCCCTGTTTTGCATTTGTGGCAAACGTAACTAAAAGCTCCTCCTTCAGCAGAAATCTTGAATGTGGTACAACAGCATGAGAGATATGGTCCTCATGTCATACATGAGGTCTGTGCACATATTCATCTTGAGCATTTCCTCTTTGTGTTCTCTGGCCTAAATAATGCCTGTGTGGAAGGGTTGCTGTGATCATTAGTCAGAATAAAGCTTCTGGGATAAAGAAACACAAGCAAAAAAATCCAATAAGCTCTATAATTTTATTATTTCTGACATTTCATTATCACCTCTGCATTACTCTAAGAAAAGAGTCTCAGTTAAGAAACTTTCCTTATTTCCTTTTCTCAAATGTTGCTGCTACAAACTTGGCTGAGCCCACCTCATTTGGCCTCTTCCCAGGTAAAGCCCCCTCCTTTGTAGGTGTGGAGCTTGTGTCCCACCCAGTCACAGGTGACAGTAGAAACTGGGAAGTCAGCCTGTGATTCTGTAAGCCTCCTCTGAGCCCACACCAGTGACCAAGGGAAGTGCTGTAGGGTATGGACACACAGACTCCAACAGCATCACCTTAGAGGTGAGGCCGGAAGTCGTGTTCTGGAATTGAGGCTTTGTGCACAAGAGGAAGGATCTGTGGGTTGGGCCGGTAAACAGACACCATTGGAGAGAGGAAAATTGAATAGTCCAAGAAATCAGAGGAAAAGCTGATCAGCAAGGAGCCAAGAAAAAGAGTGGGGACCTGAGTCCATGCTCCAGGAAAGGGGGATGGCTGAAGGTGGAAAGAAGCCATCAGGTCTTTTAACAGGCTGGCGCGGAGGTGGGAAAGGCTGGTCCCCTTCTGGAAACAGGTCTACAGCGATTTTCCAGAACATTATGAAGTACAAATGTGGAACACAAGTAAATTACTTTAGGATCCGTGGGCATGAAAAGAGTGGTTTGTAAAGGAAGCCAAATTTAAGAGGTTTTTTTTTTTGGTAGGGTCTCAGTTTTTTTAGTTTCCTCTTTAGCTTTTAACCCTATAATCTGAAGGGGGGCGATAATACGACATGATGGAAACACATCTTTATAGAGTCAAAATTGGCGGGTAGATGAGATGGCCAATCAATTCAAAAAAGTCATTGAGAGAGAAAATCATAGATATGCTGGTTCTGTAAGCATATTCTTTTTGAACACAAACCATGTATATGTGGATTTACTTACCAACTCTTTGCTGGGGTAGGGGTGATGTGCGCACTTTCTTCATGTGCTCATTAACTATTTCCTCATAATCTGTCCAGAGCAAACATTTTACCTGCAGCATAGCTGCCACCACCCCACTCTGGCGTTTCTTTTTAAAGAAAAGAGACGTATCAAGTTACTTGTGTAGCAAGTTGAGTACACAGTTATTCTTGAAGGAGTCTTTCCATCTTTTACCATTTTCTTTTTCGTGTGTAATTCAACAGTTTTTGATGTTGCCATCCCAAAGCATTTGACCTAGTTTCCATAGAAGAATCAATTCTTTTCACAACACTATCTCTCCAGCTTGTACTGTGACTCAAGCCCACGTCGGCCTCCAGGCAGGAGCCTGATATAAGTGGGCCATGGCAGCAGAAGGCCCTGGCAGAGAAAAATGGCCCTTTGGTCCACAGAGTAAAAAGGGGCCAGGTCTGAGCAGAGCGTGGTGGTGCATGATTGTATTTCTAGCACTCTGGGAGACTGAGTCAGAAGGATGGCAAGTTTAAGCCCTGCTTGTCTCAAAATAAAAACTAAGGAAATGGATGGGAAGGTAGCTCAGCGAGAAGGAGAGATGGGAACAAGAAAAGACAAAGATATAGACTGTCTGGTGTGAGCCTTCCACATGTATTGGAAAAGGAGCTTGCTCAAGGGGCCTGCCAAGGATAGGAGGTAAGGGGGCTGCGGGACTGCTGACAGGTGAGTGTTGGGAGGTAAAATGAATAGGTATCATCTAGGTGATGTGTCCAGGGCGTCAGTCAGATGTTGCCAGCATAGGAGTCTCAAGGAAATGGATAGAATGCACCCTGCAGGGGAAGACTCATCCCCGACCAGTCACCAGCACCACAGCATGTGAAGGCCAAGGTGAGGCGCTCCCCTCCTCAGCCCCTTACTCCAGAGGGCTGGGAAGCCCTGGCGGCCGCAGGTTCAGTGTGAGAGAAGAGAATAGCCAGGCAGGAAACTGATGAGGACTCAGCTACACCTCCTCTCTGTGACAGGAGGCTTCTCAGCTGAAGCAATTCCTAACTGCGGCAGCGACACAATGAAATTTTATATTTGCCTTGGTATTTGGACGCTTAAAATAGCTGTTCATTGCTGAAACTAACTTGCTTCTCTGATGAGCAGTGATCAGTACATTTGCAGAAGTCTGATGCGTCATCGTCGTCATCATCAGGCCTGCCCCCAGCTTCCTCCAAGGAGGGGCGCTGGCTCTGCCCAGAGGGCTGGGGGTGGGCGAGGAGAATGGAGTCTCCCACTTGCACCCTTGTAGTCCTGTTCTCATCCAAAGGTTGCAAATAATGACCAGAAACTTAGTTTCACTTCCAGAAAATGCTGCTTTTAAGTGATGCTTTTGCAACCTCATTCCTGTCTTTTGTATTTTGATAATTAGCTTTCAGAATGAGATAATAGTAAATCTATCTAAATAGAAGTGTTGATTTCATATAATACATGAAGAGATTTTTCATTGTCAATGATTTCCGCTTTGTACAGCTCCGTGTATTGTTCCTTCTTCCCACATCAGAAATAGATAAAGAAGGTGTGAGAAGGTGACTCTTTGGTTTAGATGTTCTCCTACTTCTTACTTTTTGCAGTGTCCTTATTTATTACAAAAAAAAATCACCATGAGATACATAAAGACATCAGGGAGGATGTGTGGATAAGAAAAGTTTGGAGAATGAATGGATAATGCCCAGTCTAATTGCAAAGTTTATTATGCTCTTGGATTCTCTGGGGCTTCTGCAGGTTGGATTAATGATGTGTGCATATGCGTACGTGTGTACGTGTGTGTGTGTGTGTGTGTGTGCCTGCACCATTGTAGCAAAATTTATAAACCTTTGGAGAACTGCTGTTTTTGAAAAGTAGCAATATCCTTATGCTATTTGAATCCCTAGAAATGGTGCATCATGCATTTATTTGTTAGTTGGTTGGTTGGTTGGTTGGAGCCTTATAAACACGGCTGACATCTTGTGAAATTGGTTAAAAAGGAGAGCTAAAAGCAAAACCTTTGCATAGGAAAACATCAAAGGAGTTCCCTGTGACATTTGGTTAAATCTAAAATGTCCCTGAAAAGTTCAGAGGTTGGGCCTTGGGAAGGTGAAGCGTTCATGGGGTACTGTATTCATCAGTAGGAGCAGTTCAAAGCTGAATGTGCTTTTGGAGGTGACGCCTGGTCAGAGGCGTCAGTAGCATGTGACTGAGAGGAGCATATTCTTGTACCTGCTCCTTCCTTTTCCCTCTGCTTGTTGACTGCCATGCTGTGAGCGGTTTTGCTGCACTGTGCTCTTCTACCATTGCTCCTGCCTTGGAACCAGCCAGCCAGGGACTGAAATCGTGATCCAAAATAGACCTCTCCTCCTTTAAGCAGCTGGTATTTTGTCCTAGCTAAAGAAAAATGCTTAATATACATAAACAATAGATCCTTCCATTGAGGACAAGATTCTCAAGCTAAACATCATAGCCTAGAAGAAATTAGAATTTAGAGTCACAGTTTGTCTTTGTTACAGCAGCATATGAAAAGAAACTGAGACTTTTAAATCTACTTAAACATGGCTGTAGACTCTTTCTTTGTCTAGACACTTAGTAGCGAGGAACCTTTGGTAAGCTTTGGCAGATGTGTTTGGCAGATGTGTTTGCAGCTGCCCCTGTGGAATGGCTGAGGGGACAGATGACATGGAGATGCTAACGGAACAGATGTAAGCTGAGCCCTCCGAAATGAAAGTACTTCAACGCTACAATTTTGGGGTGTTTTGTTTATATATATGTAAACATAATTATCTATATGTCCATTAAATTTCCATGTGCTAACAATGAACATGATGAAAACTTTCCCCAGAGCACATGTTTGATGGTAAAACACAAGGTATAGCCATATGCATGAGTTCACATTTCCGTAATTCTATTCAAGGCATTCCCATCACGTGAAACACACTTGACCTCGATTTTTGAGTTGCATTTCTACCTGTATTTCAGGGTGCTCACTTCATGATGTCATCTTCTGTAAACTTCTTTGAGCTCGAGAGTTTCCTACTCCCCCTATCCATGAAGGCCTGGTAGGAGGGAGGACAGTGGAAAGGCTTTAGGAGTGGGTAAAGTTGGAAGATGGACTAGGAAAGAGGATGTGTGAAGCTATGGACAAAGGATGGTTAAAGATTAGTCAAGGAACAGGGTCCCTGTGTCTTTTAAGGTGGCAGATATGAATAGGGATGCAAAGCCAAAGCTCAGACAGCAGACTGCTGAGGAGCTTGAGATAGACAGAGATGATGACATAGATGGTAGCAGGCTGGAGGGTGTAGAAGCATGGGCAAAAGAGTTTCATCCTATTTATAAGTCTCAATGTATACACAAATAATTTAAATCAGACAACTTTTCTTACAAGTAATTCACAGACATAGTTTCAGCCATTTGCCAAGAAGCGAAGTAGCTCGCCGTTCCTTTGATTGTAAAGTCAGTATTGCTGTTGTTAAATCTCTTAACCAGTCTTCCATCTCTCAACCCAAAGCAGGCATCAGGGAGTCCTTTCCATGCATTATGAATGATACAGAGTTCTATTTTTACTCTAGATTCTTTGAGTTCAATTTCCTAGAAGAAAGTTACCAGTTATTTCATTATTGTACATATAGTACCTAGATAAATCCCCAACACATAGTATTGCATAATTAATATTAGAGTCAGCGTGGGCAGCAGTAACAAAATATCATACACTTCATGGCTTAAAAAATAAACGTTTGTTTCTCATAGCCTGGAGAAGAAGTGTGAGATCAGGTAGAGTAGAATCAGTTTCTTCGTAAACGCTCTTCCTGGTTTATAGATAGCTGCCTTCTTGCTGGGTCCTCCCATGGCAGAAAGAGCGAGCTAACTCCTCATCCTCTTTTTATAAGGGCACTCAGCTCATTCATGAGGGTTCTGCCTTTTGATCTAGAAATGTCCCAAAGGCTCACATCCAAACAACATTGAAACTCAATTTAAGAATTTCTTGGGTACGCACACACCCAGTCCATTCCAAACCCCTGATGGTGGTTTCACCTTGTGCTGCCAAGGCTTCTCTGAGTTCAGGGACAGTGCTTTCGTGGCTTCTGCTTTCGTCAAGCCTAGATGGTCACTGGTCAACTGAGAGACTTCCTACTGGCAAGGGGTGGAGACTCCTTCTGAAAATCTACAGTTCAAAGTGCCACTCCCACTCCTGTTGGGCAAGATGGGGCTTTTCTGGGGACAGTCAGTCTTGAAGGTCCTCCCTACCTTGTTTGAAACCACATGAAATTTGGGACCTATCCTGAACTCCCAGGCCAGGGTTGAGGAGAGAGTTAAAAGTAATAGTAACAATCCTGTTGGTGGCAAGAACTGTGCCATGTCATCTTTCTCTGGCATTAGCTGAACTGAAACTGTGTTGCATCATTGAGTTACTCAGGGAAAGGACCAATGATGAGGTTATCCCCATCCTCCTTAAGGGTCCCCGCTACAGCAGTCTGTTTTCCAGGGGGTTTGTAGTATTCTTGAGAAGAGAAAGAGTAAAATAATAAAAAAAATTAAATAAAAGAGACAAATAAAGCAATGTTGATTAGTTGTATGTTAACAGGTGCTGATGTCTAACGTATTTATGTTCTGCCAAAGCAAGCCTGAGAGCAGGGATCATTAGGTTGAACATGTATGATAACTATAATATTCCTTAGCTTTCTCTGTGTAACAGACTGTGGTTCTACCTGAGAGAATACCAAAAAAGTCAATTCTGTTTATGTGTTTCCAAGTTTCTCGTTACCTGAGATACACTTAGTATTGCTTACTTCATAGCCTACTGTTCAATTCAGTATGTATTTTAGAACAGATAGTTACTGAACTGATGAACTGGTCAGTGGTATAATAACTGGTCATGATTACAGAGAGCGTTCATTTCTCCTGTAACCGCAAGGTGCACATTGTCCAAAGTACTGATTTTACCTTCCTAAGATGGATTCTGAGTCTTCCGCCTTTTGACTGGTTAGTTTGTTATTGTTGATTATTTGTTTTGATTATCAGATTTTGAGTATGAGATAAGGACAAAATCCTGCAGAAGCTGATACTGTCTTTGACAATGAAAGGGAAGAGGTATTCTTATTCCAGTGACAAAGCAGAGCATAGCTTGTTTTAAATGGTGATGGGTTATAAAGGATTTTGTGTATCCCAATCCACAAGAATGGTTATTTAATAACCAATTGACAGTTATTATGAGTGAGAAATGAGATTGATTTCAATTCAGCTTTAACTCTGAGCACTTGCCATGTGTTGGGGATTGGGCCAGATGATTCTGTGCATGGTGCCGCAGCTCAGGACCTGGAGCATATTTTAGTACAACCTACCTGCTCTTCAGAGTAGGAGCATATGCGGGGGGTGGAGGTGTTAGCACAGAAAGAAATCCCCGTAACAGCTCATATGATAGGAGAGGTGAGGGAAGTTCAGACTGAAAGATAAAAGCATGTGCTCTGCTGATCTTGCTCTCCATGAGGCCCCCCAGAGACTCTTGTTCCCATTTGAGATGAAATTCAAGAGAAATAAAGATCACCTACATCTAACTGCCAGATGTTAGGCCATCCATTGGATGGAGGAGCAAATTAGAGGATAGCTCGAGGATATAATTAGCTAAACCTACAATGTTGGAGAGTCTTCAAGAAAAAAAAATTAAAGCAAGTCTACAGAGAATCCAGAGACTATAAAAGAGACTTAATAGATAAAGCAAACAAAATAAAACATGCAGGCCTTCTTAATAGTAATCCAAATAAACTAATTTTAAAACATGAATTTTGAATTACATGCTAGGAAGGATTTCTAGAATGATTTCAAGTGGATGCCTGAGAATAGCTAATCATATGAGGAGAATGGCCTGTCCTTCCCATCTGCGGATGCACACCACAGAATTCATGGATGAAACAGTCGGATGCCTTGGATTTGTTTTAAAATCCTTCCACAGAAGAGTAGGAGAAGGTAGATAGATGACCAAAATGTTAGCAGCTGTTGGCGCTGTGTGACACATACACCAAAGTTCGGTAACCTTCATCCTCCATTCTTTATATGTGTTCAAAATAAGCCAGACACAGATTGACAAACAGGAATCCTGCAGATATGTGGCCTCGCTATACTTTTGGCAGCCACCGCCTGCAGAGCAAGGGAGACTTGGATGGGCAGGGAGGAAAAAGGATGCTCACTTTGAATACAGACAAGAGCCTGTGCTTCCATCCTAGGGACCTTGAATTATCAAGTATCCTTCAGTGGGTTTCCCGGGATAGCTGAACTCCTTGAAAATATTTACTGAATTTGGACTGAAAACATTTTCTGTAGGTATTTCATTGATTTCCCTAGATCCTCAAAGGCATGCATGGCTCAGGATATTTGGAATACACAAAATTACAGGAGCTGCAAAGCCTTTTCCAGCTGTAAAATTCTATAAAGCCATAATCTGAGAGCAAGAAATTTAATCGTTCTATTTTAAGAACTCTGTGTGCCATGGAAAGGACTCCAGATCTCATAGACTCTGCATTTTAATGTATCCACATTCTTAGGCGAGGATAATGTTCAAAAGCCATCAAACACATTTAAACAAAAGATCACATTTAGGTCTTACACTGGCTCAGCCATTAACACAATGGACAAATATATCAATGCAATTTTCTCTCTCTTAGATGCCATTCAGTGTGGTCTGGAAGTCTATGGAGTAAAACCTCACCGCTAAAAGATGTGCTTCAAAAAATAAATAAATAGCTCTTAAGAAGTACGACGTTACTGAAACATAAAAATTCCCCTCCTACACACAAGGGAACAACGGTAACAATGTTAAGTGCCAGCATCATTTTGACTGTAAGGAAAGACTCTTGCTGAGGGGAAAAAAAAACAAAGGCTAGCCCAGTGCTGCTCAAGCATCAGAGCAGTCAGAAACTAGCAGTCAAAACTCAGGGAGCCAGGTTGAGATAACTCTTTTGTGCCCCCGCCCCCACTTCCCGCCCCAGGTACAGGTCCTAGGTTCACTGTCAAGCCATGTCACCAGCATTTTAGAGCCCTTGGTACACTCACTGTTTAGTGCAGTCCATATAGTGCCCTTAAAGACTGCAGTAATATTTTTAGCAGAGCTTGAAATTAATGATCATAACCTGTTTCCATGGGAAAATGAACTTGGGATTAAAAGCAACCTGCTTAGTGAGGGCTTTTGAAATGTACGTAAAGAGAGGCTTCCGTTCCGGTTGAGTTCCCTTTCCTGACAGTGATGAGGGAATGCTTTGCCTTTCCTGATTACCCCAAACTCTCCCAAGTTCACCTTGTGGATGTGCAATATTTCATCTGAGTTCCTACCTCAGGAGGGAGGCGAACTCCATGTAGCATAACCAGCGTCGCTTCCCCAGGTCCGTCCTAGTTTATGCATCCTATGCCGAAAGAACAGCCCCAATCGTACCAATCCCATGAAGAAATCGTACCGTAAAGACGGCTTGAATGATCCTAGGATGGAAAGCAAATGCCCCGTCAGTGGGACAGTTCTGACCATGGTCTCGCCAACGCTCAGCCTGCCCTGCCGTGCTGGATCAGGTTTCTTCCTGCGTGTCCTGAGGTCAGCAAGTACACTTTCATGCTGCCTGCTGTTTTTCATGCCTTACAGCAGTAGATTAATAAACTTAAAAAATAGCCTGGGCAGAGTATTGATGGTGCTGCTTTGTGGATGTAAGGAGACACAGTGGGAAGACATCTAGGGGTCATGTTCACCTGTATTTAATACAGCTCAATTCAGAATGGACACAGTGAAGGACACTGAGTGTAGAAATACGGAAAAACATGCGGCAACATAGAAGTGAGGAGAGGAAAGGATATATAGTAATATCACAGGAAGAGACTTGAGATGCTGCCCGCTGAAGTTGCCATGGAGAAGAAGCGTCCTCAGCACCCCTGTGTTGGGAGCTGTGGAGCAGGCATGGGGGTCCTGGGGAGGAGGGCACGCTGAGAGACCGCATATCCAGACTTTCTCAGGAATCAGCAAGGGCTGCTGGCATCAGAACTCGCATGGGATTCTGTAGCAAACGTCTCCTAAGGGCTGAGCTTAGAGCCTTCATTGGCAAGAGGGAGCGGAGAAGTCAGGGAGGAAGCAGAACTCTAGATACCAGCCCTGCCCTGCTTCACCTTGGAATGTGAAAATACCCCTTGCAACTGATGAGGCTGAAGCCCTGGCCTGCAGACCTCTTGGGGCAGTGATCTCAGCTTGCACTCTACACTCAAGAGCCTTTCCGAGTGAACACTAGAAAGTTGCTGCTGGCTGGGGTCCTTTGAATTAGACATGTTTGGATTCTATTCATGTAGGCTGCAGATGTATCTTGGGAACTCTGAAGTCTTCCACTTTAAAGTTACCAATTTGAATAAATAATAATTTTAAAAGAGATGAAAGAAATACTGTAAATGTTAACAATACTACTGAACATTCCTTAAGACAATTTTTTAAAAGTGATTGTTAAAACTTGGAAAATTATGATTAGCATTTTAATCCCTTAAATATTTAAATAAATAATGAAGATGATCACTGGATCCAAAACTGTGTCTGATTTTAAGTCAAGGTCATTGAAGTTGTTAAAAGTGATGGAAGCTGATCTTATAATTATTGATTTAACAGCAACCGTAGTAACTGCAGTCGGTCAATTATTTCCTTAGGGTTCGTGTGTTCTTTCACCCTTACGCCAAATGAATTCATTAGGAATGGAGAAATTTAAAATACCTCACAGTAAAGCAGTAAAGAGAGACTTGACCCCTCCTGTGTAGGGAGTGGGACTAGTAAAAGGGTATTCATGAATAGGACAGATGCACAACGATGAAGTGAAATATTGAGTCTGAATGGAAAACTGGTCTTTTGCTCAATACAGAAAGGTTGCTTTTTATTGTCTCCATTGGTGTGATGGGCAAAGCATTAACATGCCTGACCTCAATAAAACATAGAATATTTCCCCGTTTCTGAAATGCATCTTTTCTACTGCTTTAGTAACATTTGAAGGAAAAATGGCTCATATAAAGGAATCTTCTGGAAACCTATAAAAGATACTGGGAGTCATCCAAATAAGAGATGTAACAGAATTCCTTATTATTCTTATATTTTCTCAGTCCTTTCACTGAGCATTTCTCATGCACAAAGCAAAATTTCAAGAATAAGGGCATGCTTCACAAAAGAGCAGCCAAAAGGTGGCAGCACCTCTTTGAAAATTATTTGTATTTATTTCATGTCAAAATATTACCCCGCGCAGGTATTTGATATTTGAACTATGAGATAATAGACAACTATAGATCAGAAATCTCCCTTCTGCAAATAAGATGAATGTTGTAGCAATGGCTATTGATAAAATTGAGCTGTAAAAGTTTTCTATGATTTGTCCTCTTTAGCTGTATGAGACCAGATGGTCCATCATGATTGATTATATAGCAATAGACTAACTCCATTTCAGCAGCAGAAAATTTTCACAGAGTTACCTAATCTATTAGCATTGATTGTAGTATCTATCCACCAGGGGTTTTAGAAATCTCCAGAAAACTAATAGCCTTTTAAGGATCACAAACGGATTTTTTTCTCTGAGGGGTAGACATTGAATTAATAATCCTTTAAATCTATATAAATTTCTTAAGCCCAAATTTTATCATATATTATCATAGAGAAGTTGTTTGATCATTCCAATATTTAACAGCTCTTTAAACATGTGAATTTATATTTTAAAAATAATTAAAATATCCATAATTCTGAATGATCTCAACCACTTGCACATTTATTCTAGATTGGCCTTCTTCACGTCTTTAACTTTTTTCATACGCAGGATATTTATATTTACTGAAAATTAGTGCAACCAAATTAAGTTTTTCTTTAAATAATGGTTTGCCCTTCTGAGATAAGACATTAAGTACAACTTCATTCAAATTAAGTCTGAAGATTACGGTTCTGTTTAATGGAATTTCATCACTGTTGGGTACTTATAGTTAACTGAAATGATCCTAAGTAAGGCAACAGCTCCTGTCAGAGACTTGCTTTGGTGCATAAATTATAGATTGGTATAAATGACTTCTAGACACTTTGATAGCTCCATTAAAGCAGCAATATTATAGTTGTCTGTGTTTTGCACAGGTGTATAGAGAATGAAGATGCCATTCCTTATAAGATCACAATAAATTTAAAGGTTAATGTGTCTCTTTAAGGAATTAAATTAAGAAATGCACAACTATATGGGATCTTTAACTTCAGATGTGCTCACATCTGTTTAAAGATCAGAAAATTTCACATCTGCTTTGATCTTCAAATTCTGTTGGAATTTTTTTTTTTCAGGAGCTGTCTTAGTTTACGTGAGACGTATGTACAGGTATCTACATATGCATTTTCAGACATTTACACATATCTATAAATACATATAACATACACCTGTAGAACTGGAGAAAACATGCCTAGCTCCAAGACTCCAGGAAACAAAGAATGCACCGCCTTTGGTAAAGTGAGAAACACGGATTTAGAAAGTTATTGGTAGCTTATGTAACACGGAATTAACGTTCTAACCTCCTCAAACCAGGAAGCCTTTTGTGGGGAAAAGCCTGTAGGAATGGCTGTTTTCTCAGTTTTGGGGTTGGTTGGGATGCTAAGTGAAATCACACTGCCATGCATGGTTCGTGAATGTTGTCCGTCAGGCACAGGATGTGTGCAAGAGGGTAGGTGTGGGTGCAAATCTAGGTAAATACCCAGGTACTAGGCCCAGCTTCCGTCTGGCAAGTAAAGGTACCCAGGAGCTCCTTTCCTGATGCTTCAGACTGCAAAGGTTACGATCATCTTTGACAGCTGTCCTTGTTCTTTTTGAAAATATTTTTGCTAAGCAAGTTCTCATGCATGAAATCACAGTAGTTTAGTGACAGCAGAGTGTCTAGAGCACCAAATGTTCGATGGTAATTAGAAAGAAGGCGTCACACGTGGTTGCCGAGTCGCTGAATTCTGTCTAAAATATGCGATTTAAAACACTGACTGGGTCTCTGCTTGGAAATCAAACTTGTCACTGCAGCATCTTTCCATTTTGGCATCAATAACTGCTTCAAAGGTTTCCACTCTGACAGGGAGCTAGAGCTCTTGCAAAGAGGAGGATGTTCTGTGATGCTAACGGTGCAGGGAGCCTCCCGTCTTTCCAGAACATTCACAGAGAAACACTCTCGCTGCTCTGCACTTCTGTCTCTGTAGAAAGCACAGTGGGGTTAAGATTTTGGAGTCTGGAGCCAGACTGCTTGGGTTGCAATCCCAGCTCTGCTCTGTCCTAGTTCTGGGACCCAGAATAAATAATTTAACCTCTCTTTGCCTGAGTTTGCTCATCCACAAGTAGGGGATTATATCAAGAATGGTACCTACCTCCTGGTGTACTTGAGAAGAATGAAGGAGGTACTGTGTAACACATCTTGATATATTTATTAACACGTTTAGGTTCCAAATTGTCTCAGCCATGTCAAACAAACTTAGGAGAGAGGGAAGGAAAGAGAAGGTTCCTGCTCTTTCTGGTTTTTTTTGCAGTACTTGAGATTGGCCTCAGGACCTCACAAATGCTAAACAAATAAATCTTCTACCACTGAGCTACGTTTCCAACTTCGTTTGTTTCTTTCTTAAAGCCAGTATTTGTTGTCAGGTACCAAAATGGGATAAAAGATTCAAAATGAAATGGCTTGATATATTTAAATAGTTCTCAATAAATCTGTCTGACATTTTGTGAATCTTTTAGTTTGTGTCTAGCCCCATATTTGAAAAAGGTTATATATGCATAATACATCTGATTTAACTTCAAAAGCTATGAAATAAATTAAAGGTATGAAAATGCAATTTTATTCTTTTCAGGGTTTATGTTTCATATGCAGCACAAAAAGGTAAAACAACATATTTCTCAAAGTATATTACAAATTTTAGTAGATAAAACAATTGTGTACCATTTTTAAGATATGAGACTTAATATGTGGCTTCATAAACATGAGATTTATTTTTTCATATGGGAATTTTAAAAAGTATCTCATAGACTTAAAGTCTTAGAAGAGATGTTACAAGTTCTGTATACCAAAATGCAAATGTTAATACAATAAAGCAGAAAGAGAGGCCCTAAGAAATTAGACTTTGCCTTATCTTGAGATTTCCCTGTACCATCCATAGGCATAAGTCCACATCATGGATTTTATGTTACTTCAGCATGGGCTTAGGCTGATACTGGGATGGTTGCACAATTCTTTCTAGACTGTTAATCTGAGCCATTACTAGAGCAGGTGGAGCCATATGGCATTGGAATAAACACAATCTAGAGCAAAATTTGCAGAGTGCCTGATACACATTTACCAAGTTCTCATTTCACACACAGCTGTGCCTGCAGATGATAAAAATGTCATCCTAATAACAAATCTAGCTTTTAAAAAAGACTATAAATACAATGAATGACAACTGAATGTGCACCAGGACACCTCAGTGAGCATGCATAAAGAGTGAATTTGCTCAAATGTAAAAGTGATGTGGGCAGCCGGGTGCCAATCACTGCGTTATCGCTAACTTTGCTCTCCTTTGCATACTTGGCTACTTTCCCCACAATGTACCTCTCAACTCATTCTGTTTTCTTTTCACTCCTGGGAAGTAAAACTGCAGTGAAAAGCTTTCTCTATTCATATGCTGTCTTAGTTAATTTTCTCTCATTGCTGAGACAAAATACCTGAGACCCAGAGTTAAGGAAGGAAAGGTGTATTTAACTCAGCTTGTGGAGATTTCAACCCGTAATCCTGGCTCCAAGACAAGGTGGAGTGACAGAGGGGCAACACTTCAAAGTGGCAGAAGACAGCAAAAGCAAGAAGAGCAAAAAGTAGGGGAGAACAAGCCTCTTTTTCTCCCTCATATTGTGTGCTGGTTCTTCGCCTTGGGGTGGGTCCTTTATACCCACAACATCTCCGTGCCCTCCTCTTGCACAGGCACAGGCTCAGTTTACAAAGTGAGCACCCTGGCCCCCTGCTAAGTTTCTTAATTAAACTTCTAAACTTCTCAAGTTGACACAATGAACAGCATCCTAGAGGTACGGGCATGCCCTCTATACACTAGAAAGTAGAACCGCTGAGTTATTTAGTTAAGCTTCTAGACATGTCAAGTTGACACAAGGTATCAACCTAACATGTGCTTATTCCTATTTTATCTTTCAGATCGTATTTAGTGAATTTCTTAAAATAAGTTGACAGCGTAAGAAATTCAAACAAATCTAACCAAAATTTTTTGTCCTATAAGTTTTATCTAGCAACGTGATCAAAAAGTGTCTTTGTAGTAGAGAGTAGGAGGACTTGAAGAATATAAAAGCATAGAAAGGTGTCAAATAAGCTCCTGGAAAGATGTTCAATTTCGTTAACCACTGGGAAACCAATCAAAAAATCACCAAAAAAAGCACTGCATCTTCTGATAATGGCTGAACTTCAAAACAACAATAAACTTAAGAGCTCCAGGTTCTGATAAGACTGTGGACCAACATGAACTCTTGTTCATATTTGGTAGAATGTAAAGTGCTCTAGGCCTTGAAAAACAGTTTGGTAATTTCTTATAAACATAAAGGTTTTGTATGAGCAAGAATCTGACTTGTGGATATTTATCCTAGATAAATGAAAACCTCTGTGTATGGCAGAACTGCTCACACTAGATTTACTTTTGATTGTCCAAACCTAGAAACAAGGCAAATGATGCTCAGCAAGGAAATGCATAAACTGTGTACACTCACACAGTGCAACACTTCTCAGCAATAGGAAAGTGCAGATAGTGGATACACACAGTAACCTCAAGGAAGCCCAATGAGAGTATGTGGGAAGATAAATTCCAAGTGGAAAAGATTGCACAGTAGCATCCTCTAAGACAAAATGTAATGATGGAAGTCAGATCACTGGTGACAGGAACTGTGGGCTGGGTGCAGATTTTGAAGGGGAGTTTGGGGAGATGGCTCAAGTGGCCTCTCGTTAAACATTTTTATTTTATAAAAATGTTTTATAGTTTATATAGTTTATATTTTATAAAAATGTCATAGATTATACTTAAATATCTGTTCTGTTGATTTTTTGGAAAGCATAAATAACATGTAAAATTCATAATTTCAGGTGTTGCTTAAAAGTAGAAAGACTTTACAATTTTTGGAATAATTTAGAGACAGTTCTTAAAAGCATATAAATAGTGCATGATTCAAAGATAACCAAAGAACTAAACACTAAGAAAGTCCATATTTATGGAAGTAATCAAATTTTTACTCACATACAGCAGGAAAGAAAAGATCATAAGAACATGATAATATGGCCAGATATTTAAGTTAGAAGTAGTGATTTGATTGTAAAAATAGAAGGGCATATTATACTGAGAATTTCTATTATTGAATATAACTATGTCTCTGTGTACATATATTGTAACAGTAGGCTATAAGAGAAGACCAGGCAAGAGAAACCTAGTTTTATATTTTATAAAATAAAAACTAACAGTAAAAGTAAGAAGAAAGTCAAATAATTGCTTTGTCTTGGTTTATCTATTTTAAATTATTTCTAACATCACCATTTATATTTTCTATTCTGGATCTGGTAATGGATATTTTTATAAAGAAGATAAAGTCTTACTTATATAAAGTAAGTAAAAATATTTAAATTGTTTCATGTTTTCACTAAAGCAAAAGTTGTTTTATATGAATATAAATATAGACATTAAAAGAACTAAACAGTCGTACATATTATCCCAAGCTTTGGGCTACTGCTATGTCTTACAGCCACTTCCAATGAGTACCATATACTGTATTTCAAATTATTCATGAGGAATGAGTAGTAGAATATCATTATTCAACTGTTGATTAGTTGTACTCAATTTTTAAATTATTTGTGCACTGTCATGGTGAAATGTATTTTTTTTTTATTTTATAAATAAAAGGAGGAAAATACTAACAGATCAACAACGTTTTACAAAATAGCAAAGGATCAGTACAGACATTACAGAGTTACAAACAGAGTGGTAGGGAATTAACAATGCTTATTGTATTACATATTGATATCTTCAATGTAGTTTCTCATGAAAACACATATAGACATACAAAGCTAATCAACCAATGCCTCACTGACAGTTTCTTTCAGCAAGGAAATACAGGACAGTAGAGCACCTGTGTTAACTATCCTGCATATACATATATACAAACTTTCTCCTTTCCCTTCTCTTTTCCCATATTCCAGTTATCCTTTACCTATGAGTGCTTTCCTATCAATTCCCAATGTCTGTCATATCTCCTAGATTAAATTAACTCTTTCAGGCTTTACACTAGAGAAACAATGTGGTGCTTGCACATGTATGTTTGATTTATTTCGCTTATGAGTATGGTCTCTAGCTGTGACCATTTGCCTATAAAAGCCTCGAGTTTACCTTTCTTTACAGCTGAGTAATATTCCATTATATAAAAGTACCACAATTTTCTTATCCAATCCTCGGTGGATGGACATTTGGGTTGCTTCCACATTTTAGCAATTACAAATTGTGCTGCTATGAACATAGGTGCACATATATCACTGTGATATGATGTTTTTAGATCTTCTGTGAAAATACCCAGCAGGGGGATAGCTGGGTTGAATGGGACCTCTAGACCTAGTTTTCTGAGGACTCTCCAAACTGATTTCCACAGTGGTTGGTGAAATGTATTTTAACTCGGAGGGTTTTTTCAAAAGACAGTTTCACATTGTAATAATACTTAAAGACTATGTTCGGTGTCACTGGAGAGAAACTAATGATGACGATTGAATTACGTTCTTTATAATCCATCTCTCTTTTCTCAGCCTGCTTGTCCTGGTTGCTTTCTTCAGGCTATGACACAGTACCTAATACCTACAATTTAAAAGAACAAAGCTTTCTTTTGGCTCACAGTTTGTAGAGGCAGGGTGGTGTGGTTGAGGGACATGGCAGGCAGGACGTGGTATGACTTCCTTCTTCTTCCCCTTTTTATTCCATCCGGGCTGCAGGTCTATTGGCTGGGGATACCCACAGCCAGTGTGAGAGTTCTCTCTTCAGTGGGTCAATCATCCACACCCGGATCTGCACTAAACCAATCAGTGGACTGATCAATATCAGGCATCTGTGATGTAGACATTCCCCAAAGGAACACCTCTGAATGCATGAAACTTCGAGGGGACATCTAAATATAAACCATAACACTCTTCATCTTGTTTTTTATCTTCTTCCTCCCTTCCCTGCATCCTCATCTCCACTGCTGGCCCGGCCTTCCTTCCATCCTTGCCTGGTTTCTTCCCTCCTTTCCTTCTTTTGCCTTCTTTTCTGTTTTGTTTTGTTTTGTTGTTTTTTTTTTTTTTTTCCTTCTTTCTTAGACAGGGAATTTCTGAGTATATACACTTTCAGTTTCCATAGTTTCTGTCCAAGTCATTATTTCAAAGATTCTGCCAACTAACTAGCCGTGTTTGTGAGAGTACACCTTCTGACCTGTCATGCCAATGGACATGGAAGAGTTTTATTTATCATCTGTAAATTTGCGTATTCCAGCCATACAGAAATTAAGCAAGTTTCTTTCTATCCCTTAGCAGTTTCTGTTTTTCTCCTTCAGTGAGTTTCCTGCTTGTATTTTTGGCAATTTCTGTTTATTGCATGTTTGTCTTCCTCTTTGTCATTTATGACACATCTCTTAATATTACTTTGGACAACTCTTTATTGACTATATTTTATAAAACTTTTTCAGTGCCTTTTTTCTCTTTTAAATTGTTCATAGTATCCTTGAATTCACTAAGCTTTTCCTTGGTCTTACTCTTCTTTTTTTTTTTTTTTTATTTTAAGGATAAAAGGAGGGAAACATTAACAGACATACAACATTTTACAACATATCACAAGCACAATACAGACAATACAGAGTTACAAACAAAGTGTTGCCTTTTTGTCTTGTTTAAGATCTTTCTCGGGGGCTGGGGATTTAGCTCAGTGGCACAGCGCCTGCCTGGCAAGCGTGAGGTCCTGAGTTCGATTCCCAGAACCAGAAAAAAAACAAAAAAAACAAAAACAAAAATAACCAACTAAGAAGATCTTTCTCAATAAAAGCAATGGTCTCATATATTTTAAGCTACCCTCAGGTATTTGCTTGATTAAGATTTTGTTTGTCTCAAGTATATCGATCTTGCTGAGTCAAATTTTCAATGTCATATGAGACAGTGATCTATTTTCCTTCCAAATATGAATACACAGTCTTATACAAGTGTCTTCTTTGCTGAGAATTAGTTAACTACACAATGTAATTTATGTTATCACATGTGTATCATGTCATTTGTATCTCAGTTGTATCCTACCCAATGTTTATATACTAGCAACAAACTAGTTATTCTAAAAGATGTATTGATAAGTTTTCTTTTTTAAAAGAAAGTTTGCGATATTTCTTCAGGTACATTCAGATTCATCTAGACTTGACTTTTCTAATGAAAAATAGAATCTGAATAGATGTATTTTGAGAATGCATTAGACACACACATCCATACACACATACTTTTAGTGAGTACTACTATAAAAGTATCATCTTCCCATTTAGTAATATTTTTTCTTACTGCATAAAATATTTCTTTTTGACTTCACTCCATGAATAGAAATTTTAAACTTAATATTGTGCTTCTTTCACCTTTTTTGTCCAACCCATTCTAGACACTTAATAATATTTGATGGTGAATTTTCCTGCACTTAGGTTATGTCTTTCTTGCCAACTTATGGAAAAGTTGTAATCATTTTATGCATGCTATATGACCTGCTACTTTGGGGAGGTTCTTGTTAATTCTTTGGACTCTCATACACATATTGGAAAGGCAAGTGTAAACAGTGAGGATTTTGCTTTTTTTATCATCCTTATGCCTTGTTTAGAATGTCTGGTAGATTCTTGTGACAAGAATGGACACCCTTGAGGTCAGCATGGCTGACAAGGTGAGCAGGGCTCTTGAAACATTGTGTTTCTCATCATATGCACTAATCTGTTTCTTGCTGCTATCTTTAGTAGAATCTTTGCTCTTATTTTCATGAAGAGAATTATTTTTGTCTGATTTTAATGCGTTTGTGCTTCCTCCACATAGTGAGGAAGGTTCTTTGACATTTCCTCAGCTTCCATGCGCTTCCTCCATATAGTGAGTTTCACACTTGTGAAAACTTATCATTGTTTATATTTTGGGATAGTTCAAAAAATAGAATGAAATGTGTAGCATTATTATTATTGATTACTAAGGTCCTTGGAATATAGAATTTCTACCATAAACTAGAAGAGCATATAATGTGAAAACAGATCTCAGTTTAAATTTTGATCATCCTCTGACTCCAAGTTTAATTAAAGTTGTGCTGTTTACCTTGTCTAAGTGATCACTTTATGGTCTCTATGTGCAGGTAAAAGCATATCCATCTTTCATAGGTTCTGTGAGGGTTACATTAGGTACTATATGAAAAATGCAAGGCTTGGTATGTGGTAATATGGACTGAAACTTACCTGTCAATATGATTTATATTATCCTAGAATTTCCCATGATCTAAGCCTAGCTCAGCTGCTCCCTGCCTCCTGCAGATGCTACTGATTTTCCTGAGTTGCCTTTTTCTATTTTTTCATCATCTAATACAGTCTTATGTACATTCCATGTATATCATTTATATTATTCTCAGATTATAAGAGCCTCGAGTATCTTATGTTTATTTTAAATGTCCTAATCCTTATAATCTATATTTGTAACCTATTCCCTAAAATTTATAACCCAGTGAGGATATGTAATGCAATATATACAGTGATATGTTGTCTAATTAATTAAATTCCTGAATTTTTTCACTTCTTTTCCAAGTTCTGATTCTTTTGCTTGTAGAGATCATTTTATTAATTTACCAAAGTCATTAACTGTGGTTACTGCTAACCAAAACAAGAAAGCTAATTTTTAAACTACAGCTCATAGTTTAACTGTCTTTTAGAAACAGAGGGTATATTTATTCACTAAATATTTATCTTTCACCAACTATGAGCATTTTATAGCAACTACAATGAACAATTAAATTAATAATCAAAAGACTGCTTTATGAACCTGAAGTTCAAAATCAAAATCAAATTAATCATTGGGTTGGAAGTTGTTCATCTTAATGTCCTATTACGGAGATATATTATGATCCATGGACTGTGCTCTGCAGGTTATAGATGCTACCTTGCCCAGTGAAGAAGTGCTCATTTCCTTTGGAGATACCACATTCCCATGACATAAATACAATTTATTATTTGTAGTTCTCTGCTTCTACATCCTGGGTGACATCAAACAATTCTAATGCGAGCAGCTTTTTCATAGACAACATGCTACTATACAGGGTATATGAGCCCTTCAGCAAATTCAAAGCCAATAACAACTCTATGGAACATAATGGGAGAGATCCTTTAGGCTTTGTAAAGTGGTAATGGGAGGTTGCAGATACCAAGCTGTGGATTAGATCTCTGAATATCAAGGAAGATAGCAAAGACTGAATATGAGGAATGGGCACAGAGGGGCGTGCAATCAAAGCTGAGGAAATGTCAAAGAACCCGTTGGTGCATCTGTGGAATGTGGAGTAGTCCTCAGTTGGGTTACTACAGCTTCAAGGAAGTGGAAGAATTGCAATTGGAAAGCATGGCTCCCGGAGCCAGCTTGTGTACCAAGTATGCTGCCATCTTAGTACAGTTGGGCTCTAACCTCTACTTCAGTGTCTGGTCTCTGTTACTGCTCTCCATCCCTCCATCCAGAGTCATTTGCTTTACTTATTTAGTTTCCTTCCATCCCATCTGCCTAACAGTAAAACATACATTTTTTTCTTCCGTTTCCTGCCTCATTTTGTAATCTTCCAGGGTTCTCCTGGGAATTGACCCTCTTTTATTCTGTGTTGAGCATGTTCCATTTTTTTTGCACCAAAAATTATTCATTTGCCAAACATTTTCTGAGAACAGAATTGGTGCCAAAACCAATTCATCTCTGAACTTTCAAGACCAAGGTTCCCCCTCTGGATGAGCTGGGGTGAGACCACAGGTACCATCCGTGAGTGAAGTAGAGATGAGAATGAGGCAAGAGCATAATAACGGCATAGAAACTGGACGGTATGTGCTCCATCTAAAGGCACACAATTCCCCTTTTTTCAAACCCTGGGCAGCAAAATGAAACAGATCTACAGCTTGGGTCCACTCCAGCTTTAAACGCCATCTGCTCGCTGCCAACTGCCAAATATCTGTCTCTAGCCCTGAATTCCCCAGCGCACTCTGCAGCTACTGACTCCTGTGGCCCCTGGGAAGACTCACAGACACCTCCCGCTCACCACGCTCAGCAGTAAACCTTCAGTCTCACTCTCCTCAAAGCTCTTCAGGCAGCAGCTGTCTTCTAGTCGGGGAAAGGCAATTCTATACTTCCAGGTGCGCACTTGTGAAAACTCATCTTTGACTCACAATTTTGTTTTTACGGCATTGTATGTTCAATTGATGAGCACCATTAGCTCTAATAGCAAACGTTATCCAGAATTCAGCCAATTATTTCTGCAGCCACCTTTAATACCGCCAGCTTTGTCCTCTATCTATGTGTACCTTTAACCCCACAAATTTGACTTAACCTGTGTCATTTTCCAACCTGTGTCCCTGTATAGTTTGTCATCTCTGAGAAATGCCTAATGCCTTAACATTGTCTACAGACTGTGCTGTCTCTGTCTGCTTTTTCCTCATCCTGTTGCCCCAGACCTCCTCTTCTTTCTGCTAACACGCTTCTTACACACCCCTTCTTGCACAACCATGCCCTACTCTACTCTAGCACCTTTATCCCCTTTCTTTCCCTGAAGATTCTAGGCAAGCTCTCTCATCAGTGACTTCTCATTTACTAGAAGATTCCATTGCCACTCAAGGTATCCATGCCTCTTCTGACCTCCTTCCAGCCCTTTACTGATGTCTGGTTCTCAGGGGTTTTTTATGATCAACCAAATTAAATATCCTCCTCCCGTCCTGCCACTCTGCCCACCATTCCTGCTTCACTTTCCCTGCTAGCACTCGTCTCTCCCTGGCACCCTATTTTGCATTCATCTGTTTATTAGCATCCTCCCGCTTTTGGAGTGTCATCACTTTGAGAATGGAGATTTCAGATTCTCTTCTTCACTCTTCCATTCCCAGCACCAGGAACATTGTCTGGAGCATGAAAGACAGACACTCAGCACTTCTTTGCTTACTGAAGGAACCTATGAATGCATTCCAGGCCATCTCTGTCCATCAAGCCCTGAATATTCTGGGGGTCAGTCTTCAGAACATTTGCCACTCAGATATGTATTTGTAAGGGGAAGGAAGAATTTCACCATGGGGTCTCACCGGCCAGACGCCTGTCTGTATAAACAATACATGGGAAATGTAAAGTTCTCAGGGAAGCTGCCAGGAAGGTGAAATGGACTGCAGTATGCATAGGGAGAACTCCTGAAACACAGACTCCTATCATAGCAAGGTCTGTGCCATCGCAGTCAGAGCATACTCAAGTGCATGTGTGAGTCTGGGCTTCCGTGGTAGGAAAGAGTTAGACTTCCCATTTACCTAGTGAACTGGTAAAAAATATGTGTGTCAGACTCAGAGAAGCAGTAGCAAAGGGTTAAGTACTTTTCTCCAGACCCCAAGGCTATGTGCCATTCTTCAAACCTTACAGTCAAAATACTATGCAGAGCAATTCTTAAGTAAATGGCATAATTCACAACTTTCTAGCTGTGCATTTTGGACTCAAAAGGATGCTTGTGTTTGTGATGACAGTTTTTTATTTTAGGTTCTCTTGGCCAGTGGTATTTCCACCTTTCTGGCTGTGACCTACAGGAAGGAATACATTACCTATCCCAATCCAATTCACAGGAATGTGACAGTTACAGTTAAATGATATTCAATTTTCCTTGGTGTGAAACACTCATTCACTTTTATCGATATTTTTAATATTTTCAATGTCTGCTAATAGAGTCAAATTTAAAAGTGAGGCTGGTAAGGAACTGATCAAAGACCCAATATTTAGTGGAACCCAAACATCACAGTTACTCTGTAAAAATAAAAATTGAAACAGACAATCCATGATGAATAGCAAACACTGGTACCTTGCTACTTATTGCTAATTGGTTCTGAGAGATGCAACAAACACCAAAAATTCTAAGTACCAAACCAATTATTTTGGCTGGAAATGGTATCAAGTTATCAGGCAGTCAACACCAACAATATCTGACTTGTATCAAGTACCAAGCAACGAGTACTGGGATCAACTTTTCACATGAAAATGTGTTGAGTACCAAATCCAGTTTCGGCTATCAAGTTATGATCCTATTAGATTTGCAAGTAAAAGCAGATAGTCACATGTTGTTCTGTGACCCTGCATTATTGTGCCCCTTTATGTCACTGCGTCCTTTACAACTGTCCGTGTGCCTCCTGCCGGCTGGATTTATGAAGGTCGACAGTGGCATTGGAGGAACTGGGCAGCATGAGGCCTTGTGTAATCATGTGCTTTAGACCGCAGAGCTTTTATCAACGTTTTCTAATTGCTTCCCAACATGAGGGCGTAATTTGATGAGTGTAGATAAGGGCGCGTTTCCCTGTTTGCCTGCGGGTCCAATATAGTACATAACGCTCTGCTGCTTGACTACCCGCTGCATTCATTTCTTATAACATTGACTGGAAAAAGTATCCCTCGGAAACTCCCTGCATTCTAGACTCTGCGGATTTTCCCTGTAGGCAATGCTCACTTGGCATTCACACTGCCCCTTACCCACCTGCCTTCCGATCGCTCTGCTTACCTGCCTGGAGCTCTGTGTGCTTTGTGAAATTAACCTGTTTAGTTACATAAGTATTTTTAAATTATAAAAAATATGCATGGAGGGTTAGTGAGCAGAAACAGGTTGGAGTAATTTCAACAGAATAGAGAACTCACACTTAATTGGCTTCAGTCAGTCCTATCCTGGGAGTGTACAGGGAGGTTGTATGTCTGTGTGTGTGTGTGTGTGTGTGTGTGTGTGTGTGTGTGTGTTTTAAGCACCTAACTTACACTGTGGGAGTAGCATCTTGGCAAGAAGGTTCCACAGTCAGCTTATTAAAATGATAGCACAGGAGACACAAGCGTAATACAGTCTGCATTTTACTGCTGGAAACGTGAATCAGGAGCAGATGACTACCCAAGGTTGCTCAAAGTGGCACTGGTGGATTAAAATTCCAAGGGTGCTTTCCCTGCTAATATTTAGTGTAATTGGATTTCTTCAGATATTGTTTAAATGTTGCTATTGTGACACTTGTTTTGATGATAGTGAAATTGTGAGGATAGCACGGGGCCTATATTTCCATCGAGTATCCCCTAACCTTAAATTTAATCATAAGTGCATTTTTACATTGAAAGAAGTTTATCAGATTGTGGGAAACAGACCAAGTTCACAATTAATTGCACTGGTGATAACAAATATTGCTTCCAGGAGCCGGCACACTCAAAGACCGGTACAGATTTCACAGAACTGTGGAATAAAATGCGTAATTATCATAGGTCAATGATGAGTTCAGGCTGCCAGGGAATCATGGCTTATACCTTTGGGAAGTAATCAAGCAGCAATATGCCTGATTTAAGAAGATTTCAAAAGAAAAGCTGCTTTTTCTGGTTCAAATAAATGAACAGATGTGGCTGCTATGATGTGTTTTGACAAAGTGTTCCGAAGACACAGCACTTAAAAGGCTGAGAAGCCACCACACCGGCAATCCTGTCTTCTAATAGTCATGCTGCCGGATTTCACAGGCCTCATGCAGGAAATGAAAACAGTTTATGCAAGTGCAAGGGACATGGGCAATTTGAAAATCATGAGTAAAATGCAGGATTTTATATCCAATCAGGTGGGTTATAAAAACCACCTTGGTGAAATAGATAACAAGTTCGTATATCCTCCAAGCACAGAAAAAGTAGTGGATCTGAGATAAAGGTGATATGTATATATTGATAAAAGAACCTGGAAGAAATTTAAAAGAATGTGCAGTCTTCTGTGAAATAGGTAAACACACACACACACACACACACACACACACACACACACCTACACATTTACATGACAAAGGAAGCCTAGTGTGAGAAGGTAAAATAAGCACTTCTAGTAAACTAGTTAACAAGAGACAGTCACATTCTTACCAAAGTCATGTTGTTATTGTTTAAGTGAATTTAAAACAAGACTGTCACTCAAAGCTGACTGATTTACCAAATGTCTTATTCTGTGGCTTATTTTTTGACCTTACTTCCCCAAGAGTAAGACAAGAGTTAAGTTCTAGTGGCTCACCACATCTCTCAATCTCTTCTTAGCCTCGACCCCAAATTTTCTAAGGAAAATGGATGCCATGACCTCATGAAAAGAGATTCAGCATACATCACTGTAACCATCGTGGAGAGAAGTGTGTGCGGGTCGGCTTGTGGTAGTGTCAAGATAGATGAAGTGTGTGCAACTCGTGAACACTTTTCCTGGGGTTGACTTTACTTTCCTAACATGTATATTTCTGCTCTATCTAATACTACAACCACATGATTCATTTTAAAAAATGCATTTTGAAGAGTAGGTACAATAGAACTGAGAGTTACTAAAGGTTTATGGAAGTTAATTATCATGATAACTGTGATATAAATCATGACCTGATAATAAAACAGTGAAATATAAAGAGCTACTTCTAAAGTTATGCCACAGAAGTCATAGAATAGCCGTTCAACACCTCTTCACCTTCAGCTTTTTCCAGTTAACTCAAGAAAAGCATAACTGAAGGTCTACGATTTTCTTAAATACCCATAACTGAATTCCCAGTTTTTATGCTAAAATGAAATTCTTCTTTTAATTCTTCTATAAAAGAAAAGCTGCTCTCTCTGGTTCAAATTGAGACCTAATCCCTTTCTACACAATATTATAATCTCCTTCTAGAGAAAAGGAAAATACAGAAATAATTCTAATAATACAGCTGTTACCTCATTAGTACACAATTGTCTAGTAGTATTTTTTAGTACAAGGAGCTTTAAAATGCCATACATTTATGTTGCACAATTTCTAAGTGTTTCAGGCTATATATTAAATTTAGTAACCATTATATGTGAGTTTAGTATATGTCTCTTGCTGTAGCCATAAATACCTGTCTGTGGGACTCTTCCCAGACTGAGTAGGGAACTGATGTTACTAGTATAGGAGGAAGCTGGTGAAAGGGGAAAGATTGTTGGTGGTGGGGGGTGTGGAGTTTGCAATACCAGGAGAAGTGGAATCAGCCATGTTTGTGTTCACTTTTGCCTCCGCCTGCCACATAAAGCCACTGGAAAAAGTCCCAGCCCATATTGTCCTCCATCTCCTCATGTCAGATATCCATAATGATATCTATCAAGCACTGTCATTGAGACATTGGAGTGAAATTGTGTAAGCAACTTGCATAGCACATTGCCTGGCGCCTAGTAAATTGCCCAAGTAATAGCCCTCACTGGTAATTATGGATGATCACAGAATGGTGAAGTGGGAATTTAAAGACATTCTGAAACTCTGAAAGCCATTAATAATGTAAGACTATTGATAGAGTTACAAGTCCTTGAATGGATTTTCCAAGTTAATTAATCCCCGAATCATCTGGTTTATGTATACGTAGATTGAGCAACATGCCATCAACTATTTCTTTCCTAGGTGTGAATATAGGATATAAAATGCTCAAAGAAGCCCTACTTGTTAAATATAAAAAGCAGAAAAACATTTAAGTTTCATTGTGCCAGCCTCTTCCTTCCCATATATCTGAGAACTCGGAGAACTGCCCTGGGTTTTAATATCAGCTATGAAACTTCTGTGTCTCATGTTCACAGTTTGCTCCAGTAATACTGGAAATATTGAGAGATCCAAGTTTGACATGCCTGCTATCTTAATTAGTATTCTTTTTCTCTATCTCTCTCAATAGATAATATAGATATAGATAAATAGATCCCCTGCACTTCTTGAAAGCAAGAGTCTAAGAAAATGTTTTGCAAATCTAGTTTAACACACAGTAAATACTACTAAAAACAACTGAGTTGAGCTGGTACACGAGACGTTTGTAACTCTTACCATTAGTTACTGACTTGAAGGGAGTAGCTGATAAAACAGAGTGACAACTAGTTACTCACTATTCCTTGATGATCCCAAACGCTAAATTTAGTTCCTAAAAGTACGGCTGCTTGAAGAAGCTTTGACAACTCGTTTAATCCCTTGGTCTGGCTGGCAGAAAACAACTGCCATCAATTCTGCATTCTTCCCGTCTCTGCCAACGTCTACTGTAGTTCACAGGCAATAAATGGGAAATAAAGCCTCTGAGCCGAACTGGCTCATTCGCAGAATGGAGAGTGGGGGTGAAGCCTGAGACATGCTTAGCTTATGTTCTCTATCTGCAAGGCCTGGCGAGAGAAGTTGGGTTGCGAGTTGAGTAGTATCCTGTATGGAGACAGCACAGCTCTGCTGTTTACTTGTGGATATTTCTGGAGAAAATGCAAAAACAGGTGACTACAAATGTAGATATGCGCCCCTACCATGCCCACCCTGTGAGGGCAGCTGTAGACAGGCAGGTGCTGAGAACTCGCCAAGGGAACCACGCAAGGGAACTGGTAGGGAAGACAACAAGAGCTGGGAGAGGAGCAATAGGCTACTTGCAGAGTTAATGACGCTCAATCTAAAGCTCTCAGGCTGGGGAAATTGCACTTCTAATGCTCAGCGAAAGTACTTCCTAAGAATGCATTTATCTTCCCATCCATGGTGCCTCAAACTAAACCCTGATGGTGCTGTCCCTAGGCAGACACAGGTCCTGGCTGCTCCACCTTGGTGCTTTTTCTGATGCGCCCTTAAAGAAAATCCCTGGTGCCCTCCATAGCCTTTTGAAAGCCACCCATTGTCCAAGGCTAAGGCCAATATAACCTCACCTAAGATGCATGTGTTTCTTACTTTTGCAATCAGCTTTTATTCTCTCTACCTCTAGGTTTTCATAGTATCATTTTTGAATAAGATTTATTGTTGTAGGAACATTTTTTCTATGACTGTGTAATCAAATTCTTTTCTGTCTCCCTCAACTATATTGGAAGATCCTTGATAGGCCTTGTTTCTTTGGGGAAAGAGGGAATGAAGGGTTGCAGAACCTGCTCCAGTGCATGGAGTTAGGGCTAACAATTAATTGAATTATTACATACATAAATAATTGTCTGCATAAAAAATTGCTGTGTCAACCATATATACTACATTGGAGTTTTTCCTAATTTTACATGGATAGAATGCAAAAACGTGTGGTTTTAAAGGTTTATAGCTTTTCTCTAGATTATTGGAATGCAAACTGAATAATGATCATGTGTAGGTGTTTTTTGGTCTGTATGTGGATCCTCTTTTCCAAACAGCATAATTGCTACTCTTAAGGTGCGTGTTTGCTGACTACCAAAGTAGAAAAGACTGTTAAATTTCAGCCAGAGTGGAAGTGAAGCTCATGCAAAAGGCTCAGAATGTAAGAAGGTAAAGGGCAAGCTCTAACTTGCTGCCGCAGCTTCACTAGGACTTCACCACCCCTCTTCCCTCAGATGTACAGCCAGCGTCCCAGCTGGAATACCAGTAGGTTTCACAGAAAATCTGACTTCAGACCTTGTCCTGGTATTCACAGTGACACCTGCCTAACTTTCTCCCCAATTCCTGGCTTGGTTGTTTGTCATATTGCAGTACTTTTCCTGTGTGATTCCTTTGTCTCTCTCTGTCACTGAGATCCAGGACAGGTTTTTAACTTCCCATTGCTATCAGTGCCTTTCTTAGGAGTAGGGATGGTGCCATTTCCTCCTATTATTGTTAATTATACTCCTAGCTTCTACTCAGGAGCAGAGGGCAAACCTAAAGGACCTCTTCTTTCTCTCTGGAAGCCACTGACAGTGCTGCCCCTTCCAGCAATGAGCGTGTCCTCCACTGAGCGAATGACCTTGGGAGTGTATGTGTGGGCTGCTTATGTCTTTATTAGTTGGACTAGGGGAAGTCTGGTACTTGCAATAAACTGTATGGATATTCAGTGCAGAGAAGGTTGCTACAAACCACTGTTGCTTTTTATTGATTTTGCATTTGCACCCTCCCTCTTCTCAACTGGCTTTCATCTGTTGAGTGCCATAAAATCTTTGAGAGTGTTAGTGTCATCCATTCTCCTTAAGTCCTGCAGTCAAATGATCCGGCTATTAAAGGAATCCTATTATTTTAGCTGTTGAGATATGTCAATCCATTCTGTATTATCTATTGAGTACTTCAGCCTGTTGCTAAATTTTGAGGAGAAGTGACACTTTTCAAATTTAGTCCATAAATGTCCCTCTTCTGACATGAGACTAGGAAGTGTTTTGGTTTTATTCATTTCACTCTATGTATTGAACTTGAAGTTACATAACCGCTGGTTGGCCTAAAACTTTTATCTTGTACATCTTTTCTAAGTTAGGAAATATAGTGTGTTATAAAAATTAGTACCAGTCCTATCTACAAGAATTTGTTACAAAGTTTAACAGTATAAGATAGCAAAAGTGAGTACAAACATCTCAAAACTGTAATATTCTTGGAAGTTAATTCAACAAAACAGCTTCAGATCAAAATGTAAAAATTTACAGAAGTGATTAATAATGAAGAGTGCAGTTGACATAATTTGTGTAAATTATGAACATTTGAATGATGTTAGTTCTTTCCAAACACACTTGCAGGCTGAATACAATTCCAACTTAAAATCACTTCATTATGAATGAGATAAAGTCATAAAAAGAAAAATTAACCTAAAGTTTACCTTGAAAAGGCAGTGAATGAAATCAAAAGATTTTCAGGAAAATGTTAATAAGAAGTAAAATTTCCCTTTAATTATAACAGTAAAATGCTAGAGTAATTAAATTTGTATGGTACTGATGCCAATAATTTTAGACCAAGCTATGGCAAATAATGAGAAAATTTTATTGGAAGATACCAGTAGTTATTCTGTCAGCTATAAAAATAAGAGCATGCCATAGGAAGGATTCTATTTCCTTTAAGGTTATTCAGTAATTATAAATGGGAATCTCCCTGGGAAAAAACAATAGGCTGAATAAGTAACTGTATAAAATGAAAGCATCTCACCATGACACCTTTAGCTTCTTTGACACAATTAAAGGCAAGAAATTCAACTTCATTTTAAGATATTTTTACACATTATAATATTTGCTTCTGCAAATACATTAAAGGCTGAATTTTTCTATATATGCAAACAGAAAGGACAAGTGCCTTGTCCAGGCTTTATTACAAACAAAATGGAACCAGACTGTCATGGTTGATTCATCTTAACTATGTTACATTCTTATAGTACCGAATTCCAGAACCTTGTGACTTTAGTTTGGGAATCAAAGCTGTATTAAGGCTAACTTTTGTTTTTCTTGAGAGTAATTTTTTGGCATTGGTAACTCCGACTTGCAAATTAATTCTTTGCAGTGACAATAAGCTCCTATGTCAGGTTGTCTCAGAATGATTTTGGCATGATATTTCGTGGACCCATTTTTGGCCTTTTCGGAATGAACTGTCTGAGCTTTTAAAAGTCACAGTCAGTATGTGTTCATCAGATAGAGAGGGACACACTAATTAGCTGCAAGTCCTCCTGATCTGTTTAGCATTTACTGTCAGTAAATATCTTTATCAAAAGCAGTATTTTCTTACTGGAACTTGTTATTTACAAATATTGATAACATCAGTGTGATTTTTTAAAAATAGGAATAAAATGCTTTCTGAATATATTTGGTCTTATTTCTCCTTGTTAAATAAATATTGGAGGAACATTATGAATTCAGTAGAAAGCATCCAGTTTTCTAATTTCTAGTTAGAAGTTAGATTTCTAATCTAATTTCTTATATTAGAAGCAGCATATTGGGGGTTGAGAGATGTAGCTCAGAGGCAGAACACTTGTCCAGCATGTGGAAGAACAATCCCCATCATGGGGGAAAAGGCAAAAATATGTATTACAGTGGTTCAACAAGAAAACAGAAAATTATAAGTTAGATACTATATTAAATTATAGAGTTTATATCAAGTCATAGTTGAGATAGAATGATTTGGAGATTAAGACTTTGAGAGTGAAAGCCAACTTTGCCCAAACTAGTTGTGTAATTCTGGCAAATTTTTTCCTTGAAAATGTATTTGCAGGAGTAAAAATATTTTCCACATCAGAATGGTAGCAGTAGCTGAGTTTAAGTATCTACGTGCTTAGCACAGAGCCTTGCAAAAATGTAAGCCACCGGTGCCCTGGAACGCTTACTGTTTTCAGCATTTATTCAGACAAAGAGGGTAAATTTCTTACTTCCCATGAGGTGTTCCGTCTATGGTACCTGTCACAAAGCCACTGGGGAAATTGAGGTAGTGAGATTTGCCATTCTGAGCTCCGTGTTTCAGAGTTGGGCAAATAATAATTACTGAGCACCTGAGCACCGAGGCACACACCTTGTGGACATCGCCTTGTTTCTCTCTGGGAGCCCAGTAATAGAAGAACAACAGTATGAACATAGGTGCTCTCTTCCAGTAGCTTAGGTTTAGACCCCCGCCTTTCCACTTAACTTGTTCACTATTCAAGTTTGGACAAGCTTCAGGTGAGAGAAATGTTCATTGCTGCTCCTTAGAGCTACATTGAAAATGTACACTATCATTGTCAACTAGCACTGTTGTTTTATTTCTAGATTACACATGCAAAAGTACCATCATTCTTTCAATGAACAGCAGAGAGTAAAAGGATGGTGATATAGTTACTATATTGGAGAGGGTGGGTGGGCAGTGAAGGCATGGATTGATGTGGGAATAGAGGAGGAAGGGAAACAAATAACAAAGGAAGGATTTTCCAGCACTATGTGACAAACAAATGTCAGCACCAGGAATTGTGAAAACAAGAGGAGAGACTTACCCAGCAAAGTGGTCAAGATCTGTACCACAGTGAAAAGCCACATCAGTAGTCTGTACCCATGGGACTGTGGTGAAAAATACCATGTTCCTTCTCTGGTCCTTCTCCCCAAAACCCTCATTTCCAGTGGAATAATGAGGCGAACAGCAAATGAATCCCAATAATGGGATTAAATACTTGAACAGCACTCACCAAAATGGTCAATGTCATCAAAAACACACAGCATCTGAGAAACTGTCAGTGGTCAAGAGGACTCGCAGAGACAAGATGATGAGGTATAGTACAGAATTCTGGAGGCATCTTGCAGCAGGTAAAGTACATTAGATAAAAATAGGAAATCTAGCTGAGAGTAGTGGCACGTGCTTGTCATCCCAGCACTTTAGGAAGCTGAGGCAGGAGAATCCCAAGTTAGAGCCCAGTCTAGGCAATTTAGTGACTTAATCAGATCCTGTCTCAAAATTTCAAATAATAATAATCGTAATGGTACAGGGACATACCTCAGTGCAAATGCTCTAGGTTCAGTCCACAACACCACACACATATACACATATGCACATGGAAACACACACACAAATCTAAATAAACCAAGGTTTACCTAATGGTGCTATATCAGTATGCATTCAGTAATCATGACAAATAAACCATATCAACATAAGATATTGAGAGTCTAGAATAAACGAGGTATACAACACACAAGAACTCTCCTTACTATCTTCTTAATAGTTCTCAAACAATAACACTATCCTGAAATTAGGCTATTTAATAAAGCAGAGGCGGAGCAGAGCGAGACAGCATAGAACATTGTTTGCGTGCTGAGCAGGGTGGAAGCTCTGGGACTGTATTTGGTAGCTTTGGAGGATAAGTTGTAAAATACATACTCAGTCCTGTGAAGACTTGGATTGGGGAGGAGATGTACAGAGGCCAAAATCCCCAGGCAATGGCTGAGCCAGGCAATAGAGTGGAAAGTCGCAAGAGACAAGACAGTAAAGCCCTGGGATTAACAACATGTAACCCTTGACTTCCCAAAGCAGGAAAAGGTACAGATTGTTTTAGTTACTTTCTTGTTACAGAAACACAAATTAAAGGAGGAAGGCTTGTTTTGGCTCACAGTTTGTAGAGGCTCAGTCCATTGTAGACTGGTAGTTAGGAAGGGCAGCATGGCAGAGGAGGTACAGTTCATGGCATGGGCGAGCAGGAGGAAGAGAGCCATCAACCAGGGAGGGAGAAGGTAGACATGTCCTCAGTGACTTCTTCCAGCCAGGTTTCACCTCCCAAACCACATTTAACGATCAGCACATCAGTGGGCTCATCCATCAATGAGTATCACACCCCTATGATCCAACACTGACCAGAAGCTCCTCCTATGTGCACGTCAAGTATATCCAGATAGAAACTGTAACCACCATGAGGGCAATGAAAATGGAACACTGGAAAATGTTTACAGAATCGAGGATAATGACATAAATATTTTACATGTTCTAAGGAAAAACAATCTGCTGAAAATATTATAAGTGGAAATCTACAAAGATATAGAATTTTCCATATTCTACGTGGAATATGTGACTTTGTGGAATATGTGACTATGTGGAATATTCTATGGCTCAAATATGTGACTGAAATTTCTGGTCTCTAACAATCAGTATTTAGAGTTTGTCTTTCGTCAGCCACTGTGATGTGACAGTTTCTGCTTCTAATAAGCAGTGTCAGTTGATTGACTGAGTAAATCCCGTTTCTGTGCCTCCCTCCGTTTCTGTGCCCTACTGCTCCAATAAAGGTGGCAGCTCTACATCTTCCTGTGCCAAGAGTGGATTGGAAGGTCTTGGATTAAAGTGAAGAGATGCTGATGTCTCCCCCGTGGAAGGACGTGGCCTTAGGAAGGGTGAGACTAGAGCTGGTACAATGTCTCTCCGTACAAAGCCTAAAAGCAAAGGGCAGCCCTGACTGTGGAAGGAGCTGAAGTGTCTCCTGCCACTGGTATAGGATCAACATAGCTTGTGGTGATCTCAAGGACCTCAGATGGGGAACACATTCTTCTGTGAGAACCACAGACTCTAGACCTAGCTGAGAGCAGAGCCCAAATGTACACATGTATGTCCAGCAGAATCCCAGGCCAAGCAATTTTAACTGAAGACCCATCCTGAGACCCTTGGGACCACAGGATAGGTAAGTGTGACACTTCTGGATGGGCCCGTCCATGAAGCAGATCATGCCAGTAAAGAGAGAAAAGCCTACTGAAAATGAGCTGAGTTAAACGCTTCAACTGACATAAGAATAAGTCGGTACACAAGCCAGAAATGTTAAGAGTACTTAGCGATTCAGGAATTTATGTTACTCGAGCAGAGTAAAAGAAACAATTAAAAAATGGTGCAGGGCTGTTATTCCATCTACATGTGAATATGAGCCAGGAGGATCAAAAGTTCAAAGATAGCCTGGGCAACTTAGTAAGACATGGCCTCAAAATAAGAAAATTTTTAAAAGGTTAGGGATATACCTCAGTGCTACAGGTTACCCTCCAAGTTGGGTAAATGGCATACAACCCCAAAACAATAAATTGGAAAACAAACAAATCTCAAAACCATAAAATAAAGGACTATAAAATTTGAAAGAAGATCACATAGAACTTGTAGAAATGAATTAGTAGTGTCATGACAGAATTTTAAGCCATGTGCATTTAAATAACCCCACAGCATTGATCTCTTATTCCAGAAGCCAGGGACCACTTTGCTCTGCAGATTGTCGCCCTGAACTTATGGCAATAATGCAGTTTTAGGGTTAATTGTACCTTAGGGTCATTCTTGCTGCTGCCCTTGCCATTTCTTATGGTGGTGATTTCCAGGTTGGAATTTTGTGATGACACATTTTTAACTCTGCAATTTGAATTCAAAGAAGAAGCAGGGGGATACAGAAGAAGACAAGGAGGAGGAGGAAGAGGAGGAAAGAAGTAGAAAGAGGAGGAATTTATAAATGCTTTAATTAAGAGGAAAAATAGCACAGTATCTTTAAAAGCTAGAGCATGCTTCGTGTCTTGTTCTATTTTAAACTAAATTTAAAGGCAAGAAAATTTCTCATTTATCTTTATTCCCTCTAAAGTTACTATTTATATCTTATATAATTAAAGACATTTATTAGAAGTCTCAAGTAGTTCTGCATATATGAGGAAAACATTAATATTAGTTAATATCACAATTAATTGATCAAAATTCACTTGAAGGCTGCATCCTGATCACTAGAACTAAATTCCCAATAATTACCAGTTAAATACCAATAAATTTTCCCTAAATAAAATGCAACTCCTAGAAGCCCAAATCACCTTTTTAAAAATGCAATAAGATACATATTTATTTAGTCTACTTATTTACTCTTACCCAAACATATAAACAAAAAGAAAACAAAATTATATTTCAAGGGCTAGAGCATGTTAAAAAAGATTTACACTCATTAAAAATTTTGGATATGGACAGGCCCCACTTAAACTAGATATGAGACTAGAGACAAAGCAAGGCAGAGTGAATCAAGCACAGACACTTGTACTGTAGTAATTTATCCCAAATTCCCTCACGAGTGAAAATGTCCATCTAAGCCTTGGATGTAGGCAGAGCCTGCACTCCACATAGGACAAAGACATTGCCAGGCCAGGCATCAATCACCCAACAACAGTGAGGTAGGCAATGACTTTATGCACATCCAGAGCCATGTGGTGGCTCCCCTACAGACAAGGCTCCATGCACAGCCTTGTAGGTTGGCCTCTGTTATGGTTTAGATCTAATATGTCCACTAAAGTCTCACATTGACAGATGGAACCGTGTTACAGAGGGTGAATCAATGGGGCTATAACTTGGAAGGATATACTCTTCTCCTCAGTTCCTCTCTTTCCTTCTCTTCTTCCTGGTTACACAGGGGTGAGCAGCTTACTTCCACCAAGCTTCCTAGTATTCCATTTCTGCCTTGGAGCCCGTTGACTTTGGACTGAACCCATTGGAATCATAAGCTAAAGTAAATCCCTCCTCCTTTACTTTGCTGTTGTCAAGTATTTTGGCGCAGTAATGGGCAGAAAACTAACATTAGCTCTGAAGAAGCTTGTTGTAGGACTGAAGTAAGTTCCCTTCTAAGCAAGGCCACATAGGTCTGGGGCATGGGAACCCTGGCTGGGTTCTGTCTCTTTTCTAGATTCAGCCAATTTCTGCATCATGCTCAGGTTACATGAAAAAAGGGATAGAGTACAGTTTTCTTTGTTCGTTTATTGTACATGAATAAAGTTTTTGACTTACTTCAAACATATGTGGAAACCTCACCATCATGTAGAAAATTGTTCTCCCAAACAAGTTTTCAAAAGAAATTGATTTTGTGGGGTGGGTTTGAGGAGAGAGAATGGGAAAAGAAAGCATGGCCCACTATCCTACTATTTGTCTCACAGAACCACTTCCTAACCTGAGTCTTGAAAATGTTGTCTTCACTGTCTTAGTCCACTTTCTGATGCTAATAATGCAATACTAACATCTTGGTACATTATGGAGAGAAAAGGGTTGTTTCCATTCATGATTCTAATCCAACACTGGTTGGCCACGTCTCTATGGCAGAACCTTGAGATAGTACAAGGCAAGACATAGAAGAAACAGGAAGCACTTGTGTGGACGTGGGTCTGTCTGGTCCCTCTCTGTCGTCCTGTGCAGCCACCTGACACCCTAACAGCAGCTCTGCTGATGAACTCATCTAAACCTTGTCACCTTCCTAAGGCCCTGCCTCTAGATACCACAGTTAGATTAAGTTTCCACCTCTTAATACCTAGGCAGTAGAGTTCAATATGTGTTTCTGGATGGGACAAATTGTATTCAAACCGTAACAATCTCCTAAGTATCTCAGGAATTGGGGATAGGTATATTTTACAGCCAAACAAATTTGTGGCTGTCACTTTTAGAGGGATGCTTTTGTAAAAGTACATGAGAATAAATTGCTGTTTCCAGGTAGGTGGCTGTAGCATGGAACACTCTCTTCTGTTTAAAAATTGTTTTATCAGTTTAAATGACAAAATTAAAGTTCTGTGTTAAGTTCCCCCCTATTTATACCACTGGTCTGTTTTCATAACATCTGCTATTAGGGAAGAAAATCCGATAATAGCCATCTGCCCCTTGTGGATTGAAGTTCACTGTTGTCTTCCACTGCATTCAGGTGTGAGTAAGCCAACTATATTGTGGCAACACCCACATTGTTATAATGAAGTTCCCAGAAATGGCAGCAAACTCCAGATGGATTTGGTCATCTTTTTGCCAGTATTTTTGGAAAAGCTACACTGGATCAACCTACTAAGTTGATTTAATCGCCTTAATTGGTTTTAGTATTTTCAAGATCTGGCCATTTTGGATGAGGAAACAGATGCTGAGCTCCCATTCTGTGTTTTTCAGTAGCTGATGATGAAATAATTACAGGTCAGGAACCACACAATCAAAAATGAGCTTCGTTTGAGTAAATGTGTCAAAAATAAAGGTGGCTAGCAAGTGGTCCTACTTTTGTCTGATTAATCCTTGCATTTAAAAAATTAGACTACAGATTACAGTTCCTGCATTTATTATGTTTCCATTGTTTTACAACTTGCCAAATCATGCATGTCCATCCATAATAATTGGAACCAACTTACTAACTATACTCAATTTTGTGAAGACATCATTAGGATCAGAAAGATAATACAAAAAACCACAGTCTACTGTGGAGTACCTTTCAGTATTTCAAGAAAATCTCTGAATGAGTATACACAGTCTGTTACAGTAGAAATTCCCCTGGTGTAAATTGGGCTGTATTCCACAAGAGACCTGAGTCTATTGAGAACAAAACCAGAGTTTAATTTGAGGCTAGCCACCTTCACTTCCCTTGCCAATCTGGAAGCGGGCAATGGCCAACTGTGTTTCACCTTATATATATTTTGGTTTCCATTGGCAACAGATTGGGATGTTTCATTCGCTGACCCCGGTGGGCATATGGTGTTTCTCTAATCCTGCTGGACCTCAGGTCAGTTGCAGGTCGCATGTCTAACCATAACAGATGTTTCCCCCATTACATTCCATTTGTCTCCTTTTTTACAACCTATGCATTCCTTTAAGGTTACAATGTTTACCTAGGGCCAGGAGATGGAACTGCACAGGCAGGGTCATGGAGGGTTACCTAGGCCTAGGCGCCCCTTATCCTGGGCAGAGTTGATCTGGGGAATTAGCTTTTACACTGTCCCAGGAGGCTTCTCAAGGCACCATGTAGGCTTTTACCAAAACTGTTTTATCTAAAATAATATGCTAAGATTCATTGCCCCCTACAAGTGCAAGATTGATTCTTTGGAAAATATTTTAATATTGTCTAATGGACAAAGCTATATAATTAATATCAATATAAAAATAACTATTATGAAAATGTAAGACATTTGTCTTTCTTGGTCTAGTTTATTTCCTTCAATGTGGTAATTTCCAGATCCATCCATTTTCCTATAAATGACATGACTTTGTTCCTCTTAATGGCTGAGTAATATTCCACTGTGTATTATTAACCATTTTATTTATCCACTTACCTACTGATTATAGGCTGGTGGGTTGTGTGGCAATAAATATGTTTTTCAGGTATCTCTACAGTATGCTGCCTTTACTTCCTTCAGATTACCCAAGGAGTAGTATAGCTACATCAAATGGTTCCTCTGGTTTTAGACTTTGAGGTACTTTTCTATTAATTTTCATCATTGCCTTCATGGCTGTACTAATTTAAATTCCCAACAACAGAGTAGAATGGTTCCATTTTCCTCTATCCTTACCACCATTTATCATTTTTTTTTTATTCTTGGCTATAGCCGTGTTGACTTGAAGGGATTTGAGTTTTGATTTGCATTTCTCCATTGGATAATGATGCTGAATATTTAGCCATTTGTACTTCTTTTTAAAAGTATCTATTCAATTCATTTGCCCATTTATTGATTAATGCATTTGATTTCTTTTTTTTTACATTTTTTTAATTTTAAAGAGAAAATAAAAACTGATGTACAAATACAAAGACATAAACAAAACAGCACAAAAATAATAAAAATGATACAGAATTTCAGGCAAGATGGTAGGAAATTAACAATGGTTGTTGTATTACATATTGTTATCTTCAAATTGGTTACTCAGATAATTAGAATAGGCATGTAAGATTGATCAAACAGTTCAACATTAACTGTCCCTTTCAATAAACCAATAGAAATTAGTAGTATAATTTCTTGGTGTTAAGCTTTTGTGGTCTTTATATATTCTAGATTTTAATCTGTTGAAAGAGTAGATGGTAAAGATTTTTCTCCCCTTCCGTAAGTTGTATCTTCACTCTGTTAGTTGTTTCCCTCGCAGTGCAAAACCTTTTAAAGTTGGTATACCCCATTTGTTGATTCTTGCTATTATTTTCTGTGCTCTTGGAGTTTTATTTATGAGGTCTTTGCTGACTAATGGCTTCAGGTGTTTCCCTTGTGTCTTCATTTAGCATTTCAAAGTTTCAGGTCTTAGACCTAAGTCTTGATTCATTTTGAATTGATTTTTGTACAGGGTGAGAGATAGGAATCTAGTTTCAATCCTCTACAAGTGGCTATCCAGTTTTCCCAGCCTTATTTGTAAGTCTTTTCTTCAAAGAATATTATTGGTTCCTTTTTTCAGAGCAAAGTGACTACAGTTTCATGGCTTTGTTTCTGTGTCCTTATTCTGTTCCCCTGTTTATGTGTCTTGTTTGTTTGTTTGTTCATTTACTGCCAGTGTCATTCTGTTTTTGTCACTGTGGATTTATCATATGGATTTCTTGAAAGCAGCTTTTGGGCACCTCCACTCTTGCCTTTTTTTCTTAGGATCACTTTGGCTTTTCTGGATAGTTTGCATTTCCATGTAAATTTTAGATTTTTTTTCTTGTTCTGTGAAGAATTTCATTGGTATTTTTATGGGCACTACATTGAATCTATAGATCACTTTTGGTCGTATAGATGTTTTAGCAGTATGAATTCTGCCAGTCCATGAACACAAGAGGTCTTTCCATCTTCTGGTATCTTCTTCAATTTCTTTTCCATTGTTCTGAAATGCTTCATTGCAGAGGTCTTTCATCTCTTTGGTTAAACTGATTCATAGATTTTTTTTTTAAATATACTGTTAATGAATTTTTTCCCTGCTTTCTTTCTCAGTTAGTTAGTTAGTGATGTATAGGAACCTATTAATGTTTTAATGTTAGCTTCTCATGCTGCTGAATGGCTGAATTTGTTATCAGCTCTCAAATGTTGAGTGTTTAGCATCTTCTCACTATAGGGTCGTATCCTCTGCAAACAAGGGTAATTTGAATTCTTTCCTTATTTACATCACTTTTATTTCTTTCTCTTACCTAATTGTTCTAGGTAAAACTTCAAAAACTGTGTTGAACAGATGTAGAAAAAGTAGACAGTCTAGCTTTCTTCCTGATTTTATAGAAAATGCTTTTTTTCTTCATTCAGAATGATGTTTGTGAGTTTGTTGTGGATGGCCTTTACTAAGTTGAGGAATTATCCTTCAATATCTAATTTCTCCAAGGTGTTCATAATCAAGGGATATTGAATTTTTCAAAGCCTTTTTTATCAGTTAAGGTATATGTGATTTTATCCTTGATTCTATTTATGTCATGCATTACATTCATCCATTTGCACAAGTTAAACCATCCTAGCATAGAAATGAAGCCAACTTGATCAAGATGTATGAATTTTTTAATGTGCTGTTGCATTTGGTTGACCAGTATTTTACTAAGGATCTTTACATCTATGTTCATCAAGGGTTTTGATCTGTAGTTTTGGTTTTTGTTGTTGCATTCTTGTGCAGTTTTGGTGTCTGAATAATATTCACCTTGAAGAATGAGTTTGAAAGTGTCACTATCCTCTCTGTTTCATAGAATAATTTGAGAGCATTGGTGTTAGTTCTTACGTAAAGGTTTCCTAAGTTTTAGCATTGAAACTGCCTAGTTCTGGAGTTTTCCTTCCTGAGAGACTTTATTTCTTCAGTCTTACTGCTGATTGCTGATCTGTTTAGGTATTTTATATCTTCTTGGTTCATTCTTGGTAGCCCATGTGTGTCTAGAAATTTATCCAGTTCTTTTTGATTCTCCAATTTATTAGAATAAAGGTCTTAAAATTATCCTCTAATGAGCTTCTGGATTTAGGTGTTATCTGTTATATCTTCTCCTTTTTCATCTTCATTTTTATTGATTTGTGCCTTCATTGTCTTTTGGCTTATTTTTCTAAGTAAAGGTTTGTTAGTTGTGTTTATCTTTCTAAAAAAACAACTGTTTAATTCATCTTGTGCATTGTTTTCTTAGTCTCTCAATTCCTTATTAGAGTATGATTTATTTCCTACTATTGGGTTTGTTTTACTTTGCTCTTGTTTTTCTAACACCTTCAGCTGCATAATTAGTTTATTTATTGGTGACCTCTGTAATTCTTTGATGTAAGGACTCGTAACTATCAATGTCCCTCCTACAACTGCTTCTGCAGCACCCCAGAAATTCTTTGTGTTGTGTTTCCATTTTCATTAGATGCTAGAGATCTTTAATTTCCCCCTGATCAGCTTAATGACTCATCGATCTTCAAAAGAGAATTGCTCAACCTCCATGTTTATGTATACTTTCTGTGATTTCTTTTGCCAATGATTTCTAATTTCATCCCAGTCTGGTCTAATAAAATAAAAGAAAGTGTTTTCATTTTTATGGTTGATTTTGGATTGTTCTGTGTTAAAGCTTGTTTTATGGTCTAAAATATTATTTGTTTTAAACCATGTTCCTTAAAGTGCAGAGAATAATGTATTTCATAGTTTAACTTTGATGTTTCTCCATTGTTTTTGGCCTGGATAACCTATTTACTGGTGAAAGTGATTTACTGAATTCACCTACTATTTTTGTATTAAGACCTGTGTGTCTCTTTGTGATGAGCAGTGAGTGTTTGTGTTATGCAATCAGGTGCAATGATGTCTAGTGCGTATATATTTACAATTTTGATATCTTTTTAATGAATTGTTCCCTTTTCCAATATGTTGCAATCTTCTTTATCTCATCTAATTTTGTCTTGAACTGTGCTTTGTCAGGCATGAGTATAGCTACTCTTTCTTGCTTCTTTTTTCTTTTTCTTTTTTTTTTTTTTTTGCATAGAATATGTTTTTCTGTTCCATCACTTTCAGTTGCTGTGTTTTTGCTAGTGAGGTGTGTTTCTTGCAAGCAGTAAACAGTTGTCTCATTCTGTATCCCAGTCTGCCAGTTTGTATCTTTTAATCGAAGAATTAAGACTATGTATACTCAGTTATCATAGAAAAGGATGTACTAATTTTTATCGTTTTGTTTTTCTAATGTGTGATTCTTAATTCTTAGTAACTGTTTCCCTTGTTGTTCACTGGTAGTACCAGTATTGAAATTGACTTCTGAGAAAGTAAGGGATACCTTTAAATAGGATTCTTTTAAGTATTTTCTGCAGTGATGATTAGTGCTTATGGGTTTCTTTCCATCTGCTTATCTTGGAAGGCCTGCATTTCTCCTTCAAAGTAAAAGCACACCTTTGTGGTGGTATTATGTTACTACTTCCTTAAGTAAACTTGGTGTGTCATTAGTGCAAACCTTAGCTCTCTTTGCTCCATCATATAACAAGTTATTGGACATCCACATTAAACTCATCATTGAATATGCCAAAACTTTTAGTTATTGAAGTTCATGAGTCAAACATGGCTCTCTTTATCCCTTAAATTTAATGTTCTGTGCAGTCACCAATTTTGTCACCCTTATTTTCATAAATGTACACAGGTCAACCTCTTTTTCCCCCTCGTCCATTGTGCTACACCATCTGCATGCTGTACCATTGGTACATGTGCTGTACCAATGTGCATGAGGATGCACATTTGGAGGATGCACATTTATTTTCATAAATGTACACAGGTCAACCTCTTTCTCCCCCTGGTCCATTGTGCTGTACCATCTGCATGGTCACTTTTCCTCACAAGTGGCCACCAGCATCACTTCACCAGTAAACCATACTTGGCACAATCATCAGCTTTATAGAATAAGTCAGATCACTTCACTTTCTAGTGCAAATCCTTGCCAACCTCACTGAGAGTAAATGGGAGAGCCTTGCAGTAGGCAGCCTTGCTCAGACAATGAGCACCTGGTGGCCCTCTCAGCTCCTCTCCTGATCATCAGCACTCCTGGGCATTAGGTTCACTGCCCTCTCCTCAGGTAAAAGCGCCCCCTCCCCTCAGCATCCTTGCAGACACTCTTATTTTTGGCAAAGATTCTCTTCACAATGATCAATTTTCCTTGTTCCCTCCCAGTGCCTGCTCAGTGGAGACCCCTCTCCCACACATTTTTTTAGAACTGAACCCTTAACACCACTATATTTGTTATCTTTTTATCTCCTTGCCATGTACTATGTATTTACTTACTTATGTACTTGTTTACTATCTTTCTTGCCAAAGTATAAATGATGGAATTTTTGTCTTTTTTTGTCCATAGCTGAATTTTCCAGTGTCTAAAACGATCTGAGAAGATTATAAGCAGTCAGTAAATGTCTGAAAAATGAATAAAGAAAATATCCAACATATTTGCAATTTAATTTTTTAATTATATCCCTCAAGTATACCCTTAGAATTCAATTGGGTCACTGCTATTTAACAAAAGTTGAAAAAGTTGACTAAGAATGGCCAATTAAATTTCTTTGAAACTAACGCTAACTTTAGCAATCTTGGTAGAGTTTACTTCATGATTCAGAAATCTGTCTCACTTATATCAGGTAAAATTATATATATGGAACGTTTGCCTGACTGCCAAAGTTTAGCTACAGCTGAGGTTCATAAACACCTGCCTCCTTTGCCCAGTGCTTTTCTAATTCCCTTTAAAAAAAAAAAAAAAAAGCAATAAATAGAAGCAACATGTTTGCTCATCGCATAATAAAAGAGAATAAAAATTCTTAAAGCGAACTTATTTTTATATTGAAAACATACCTACATATATTTTCTTGTGTAGCTCACAAAGCCATCCCCAGTGTTTTTTCTTTGCCTTCATCATTCTCAACTCCTGGTAAAGAGTAAGCAGAACTTGGAGGAGTAGACAGGGGATGCTGCTGGGCAGTATTGTCCTCTGTAACTTTTTAGGATTAAATAACCACAAATGATTACTGCAGTTAGAGTTACATCACTGAGAGGCATGTTACCATAATGTGCATATTTCTAAACCTAAGGAAGCAAATAACTGAGATCTTTGGTGTTACTGTTTTATTAAAAGTAAAAAAAAAAAAAATAGAAAGATAATAAATAATATCCATGTTGTGAATTTATGCATATTTGTGTAAGTGTAAACTTAAAAGATGGATGGATGGGTAAATTACTCTTACTTATGAAGACACTTGTAAGTCTATTTTCAACTTTTGTATGCGGTTAACATGAGGCATATTCCTAAGAGTGTATCATATACCAAAAATAGTATTATGATTTGAATACATTTTCTAACTTGGCCAGAAGCAATATAATATAATTACAGTGCACTTGAAATGAATTGTGAGCACGAGCATTTAAATTGGCGAAGCTATTACATTGGACTTCTGCGATTAATCTTTGGGAGGAATGGCAAACAGTTTTGTAATGAGTTTTAAATGCAGGACTAAGATTGATGGATGGTCCACACTTGGTATCAAAACTGAGGAGGATGCACATTTGGAGTTGGAGAGCAACCATGCAAAGTCCACACACGGTAGAGATGGTTTCTGGATGTTTAATTCTGTTGTCCTATTTTTCCTGTTTCTTTACTCTGTGATTGCTTTTTTGCTGTAGACCAGTGTTGAAAAACACATAGATTAGAACCACAGCAGCTCATTTCCTTGTTGACATCAAAACTACATAGCAAAAATAAGTTTATTTCCAACAACTCAGTAATGGAATTTATTCATTTATATTTCTAACTACTTTTCATTGTTTCTTTTGTGCTTTCAACTTCATGTTGATATTTTTCTTCATCACAGCCTGTTCCTATATCCTGCCGATTGTTCTGTCGAAGAAAATTAGGTAGAATCTTTCTTCCACAGATGCAACTTTAATATTCTAAGAATAAAGCCTGAGGCTACAAATAATGAACATTGTCACTATCAGACTTGTATCTGCTGTCACACCAGGAAGTGGGTGGGAAAGGACAAGCGACTGAGAGGGACCAAAGCCAGGGCCCCAGCAGAAAGGAGATGCCTGGCACATATCAGTGCTCTGCAGCAGGTCACATCCAAAGTAAATGCCAGAAAGCCAGGCCATACCCACATGAGAGAGAAAAGGGAGCTCTCCTGCGTCCTATGGCTGAAGGGCCATCAGAAACAAGTAATAGGCAACCTGGACGCCAGAACTGAACCTGTAACCTTTCTGACCCCCATGTCTTTGTTTCTGGCCAGGAGTCATGCCCTTTGTTTGGTATGGCGGGGCACAGCATGAGGCCTCTGATCAGATAGCACTGGGTTATAGCGCAGTGGTGGGGTTGTTCATTCCTCAGCCCCGAGGCCAAATCTTGATCAGCAGTGTTCTATGGAGGCCTTGACCACAGCATGGTCTGGGCATTTCCTAAAATATTAGCTAACTTCTGCCCAATTTTCCAGATCAGTCCAGCCATGCTCTTCAAAATAACCTACTTATCCAGGACCAAAGAAACAAATGATGGAACAGAAATATTAATGTTGCTTTTTTTCTTGTATAAAATTTAAAACATGACCCAGAGTTAACAGCGATGCTATGCAGCCTCTCCCAGAAACGATGACCCTGTATTTATTGCTTTTTATCTAAAATTGCTTCTGGGGGAAAAAAACTTTATCAAATTCTGAGTGCAAACATCGAAATCTTTCTTAAATGTCAGTTTATGATTTTTTCATTTATGAGGGGCGTGGGCTGAAGTATGCAGAAAATTAATTCCAGTTTTGAAAGGGAATGACTTAGGGATACTTGCTTAACATGAAAAAACGTGCTCCAGATAACCTGGGTGGATTACATTGAGAGCACACAAGTATCACATTCCATAGTGACCTCGACCTACTTTCTCTGGCTTTATAAGGTCCCAAATAAAAAACAATCAAAAAATTCTCAAAACCATACTGGACAGATATATGCTAATAGGTAATGCATTCACTAGCAACCCTTGACCCTACTTTATCTTAGTAGAACTACTCCCACCTGGCCTGTTCTCACTCCTTGGGTCTGTAATGCACTTAATACTACATTCAGGACTTTGTTGAAGGGCTGAGTGGAAACTGAGGTTGGCAGTGTGCTCTCCACCACCTGTGTGTGCACACAAGTCCACATGCAGATGCAATGTGGGCATCCTTCACTCTTACAATCATTCATAACCATGCAGCACACTTATTCAGGCCACCCCCACTCCACCACCTTCTAGAGGCTGGAGATTGAGCAATAAACAAAATGACAAATGCTCTGTTCTTTGGCTTGACTCTTTACATGGTGGGTAAATTCATTTCATTTTGATATGAGCTCATTTAGTCCATGATGTTAACTCATTTAATCTTTTCTCTTCCACTACTGACAAAATGAGGGCCTCACACAGAGCTAGACATTTGCTCATCCACTGGGCTATATCCTAGCTCATTTTTTTATTTTGAGACGGAGTCTTGCTGAATTGTCCAGGCTGGCATTGAGTTTGTAATAACTCCTTTAGGTCTACCCTGTTACCGTAACATGAAAACATGCCCAGCTAGAAGAGCTGGAGCTGGGTTGAAGCCCAAGGGTTAGAGTCCAGAGCCCACGTGAGCGTCACTGCTGTGCTCTGCCCCTCACTGGCTCGCATGGTTGTTGGGTTTCTGAGGGACTTGAAATACGTAGGTTCCAACTGGAGAGGAGGCAGAGGCCTCCAGTGGAGAGCAGATGTGGAACAGAGTGGGCGTCCCAGTGGCAGAGGCAGGCATGACACCGAATGGCCCTGTGGCTTGGTCTTGAAGTCACCTACAACGATGGCGAAAGTCTAGTCAGAGGGATGCGGGTGTTCTGTGCATTAGCACAGAGTGCTCTGGAATGCTTACAGTTTAATAATAACTCATCGCATCACTGAGGAACAGCAGGCAATTTGTCTCTTCTTGACCAATGAAGATTCAAATGTTCAGTGTTCATTAGAAGCTAAAGTGGAAGTAATCCCAACCTTGGAGTCAAGAGTCCTGGTATCACCATTAGCTAGCTCTCCGACCTTGAGCCAATAATACCACCTCTTTTAACATGTGGCATGTATACACCAGGAGTACTACTCAGGTACGAGGAGGATAAATTTGAGTCATTTAAAGGAAAATCAAGGAGTTTTACGATGATAATGCTAAGTGAAGTAAATTAGACATACAAGATCACATAGTTTCTCTGGTATGAGAAACCCAAAAATGTAAAAAATTTAAGAGACAAAATAAAATAGAGATGAGAGAAAAAAGGGAGGTAGACTTTGTGGAGCTGAGTAGGGGATCTAAGGATAGAGGGAGATGTGCTAGTGGGGGAGGAAGGAAAAGGATGCAGGTGCAGTGTGTATCTGTACCCGTTCCCCAGATGAGTGTAATTATTGTGTGTGCAAACGCATGGTAATAAAAATAAAATGAATCAAAGTTCATCTCTAAGTATTTTTAAAATGTGGCTAATACTGGAGAGGATTTTGTGCATATTAATGCAGTACCTCATATCAGTTGCCATATACATATTTTCTCTATTACACTGTTAAGGAAGAAAACTCCAAGTTTTGAGATTATACAAAGTAGTTCCTGTGTGTTTACTTTAAATAACGTATTGGGAAAAAGTGATTTAAGGTAAAATATTTAATAATAGAAAATGTGTTAGGCCACTTCTGCAGTGTTATGGTTTAAATCTAGATGTACCCCAAGCCTCATGTGGTCATTCGTGGGGTTTTAGGGAAGAGACTGGGTTGTGGGCCTGTGATACTGGATTCGTCCACTGACGGGTTTGTAGCTGGGTGTGATTTTGGGAGCTGAAGCCTGACAGGAAAACATGGGCCCTGTGGGCATAACCTGGAAGTGTTTGTCTTCCACTTCCTCCCTTGTTCCCTCTCGACTTCCTGTCACCATGTCATGAGCTGCTTCTCTTCTGCAATGCCCTTCTACCATGCCTCCTTGCTTTGGAGCTGGCCAACTATGGACTGAACCTCTACAAACAGTGAGCCAAAATAACCTTGTCATCTTTTAACTTCTGGGTGTTGGGTGTTGCATCTCAGCACTGAAGAAAGCAACTAAGACACAAAATATTGAGATTGAGATGTAGAAGTGTGCCACTACTTAAGTAGTAGGAGATGACTCTGTGAGTCTCACGTGACCTGGCTCTCTGTTAGGTCATAGCACATTGCTCTGTGTCTGACTTCATGTTGCTATGAATGGAGAATCAAATGATTGCGGGTGTGTCTCTGAAACCACCCATCTCCACCATGCCCTCCCTACCACAATAGGCGAGCAGAACTGAGTACATCTACACATGGGCAGCACCAACATTATCTTCTCGGTGCAAGGAAGAAAACCAAACACAGTTCTTTCTCCCTTGAGGCACATCAAGAAGTAGTAGAACCCATTAAAATCTATTGGCCAGATGATTGGATTAGATTTTAAATGAGTGATGGCAATTAATAAATCTTTATTTGCCCAAGTGGATAAAGACTAAAATTTAATTTGCCATCTTGTGAATGCTGTGTCATGTAAAAACTAATGCGTAACAATAGCTAGATGTTTCACTGCTTTTAATTGTATTAATGTAGAAGTAGTCACTCTCATTACACATAAAAGGTTTTTCTTTCTTAAATAAATAAATATGTTCCCATTGCCAGTGGGGAGGATTTATGCTGACAGACTCTAATAGCGTAAGTACTCTTGTGTTATTTCTCAAAGGCGCTTGAGCAAGCATTCTTGGTTAGGATGGAAAGCAAACTGCTTAGATCTTATTACGTATGATCACTTTAATTCTGAGCAGAACAAACCTTCCTTGATAAGCATTAGTTAGTATTATTTAAAGTAAAAAGTCATCTTTTCTCCTGCCCTTATTTTCTCTACTGTTAGAAATGTATGATTGCTTCTTGAATGACAAAATGATTGATTTTAAACCAACACATCAAAAACTAGAAGGCGGAAGGGAAAAGGAGGAGGAGCTGATTCTCGTAGAATTTTCTAAGCTGTTTCTGAAAAGAAACTTTGAAGGTCACCTCTTGCCATTTCATCAAAATTCCTAGTGCATCCTTGGAAATCTGACTGGAGATCAAGCTCATCCTAAGAGGTACTGGCATGACAGGTCTGTGTCAGGCCCATGTTCCATACAAATATACATGTTTTAAAGAAATTATTTCTACTAACAATAGAAACACCCAGATCATAGCATGCACACCCTGTGATTAAGCCAATTAAAAAAAAAAAAAAGGGGGTCCAGAGAATAGTGTGATTGCTTTATGTGGCAAAATAAATAGGCATCTCTTCTGCCTCACTCTAAAAACAAAAACAGGGGCTGGGGATTTAGCTCAGCGGCAAAGCGCCTGCCTGGCAAGCACAAGGTCGTGAGTTCAGTTCCTGGTACCGGAGAAAAACCAAAAAAAAAAAAAAAAAAAAAAAAAAAAAAAAAAAAAAAAAACAAAAAAAAAAAAAACAGAAAATAACACTGATCTTCTTTTCTTACTCTGCCTGTGAATAAAGCAGTTGTATGCACTTTAATAGCATGTTTTAGGCCTCTCGTTGGCCTTTTACATTATCACCTGTGAGCGGTTTGAGGTTCTGCTGCCGTACATTCTTCCTAAGCCAACCATAAAGCCAAGCAGAACCCCCAAATTTATTCCCTGTCTATCAGACCAGATCTTGAACAAATAAATTCTTCATCCTAACTGTTGTGATACAAAAAGGGGGAGCTAACTGATTTGACAATATTATTTTCTCAATACTCAAGATTTTTTCTCCTTTTTATGAGTAAATATCCAAAAGATTACTCTTGTGTTAAGAAAAAAAAAAGCCAAGAGTAGTGGTGCACACCTGTAATTCTAGCTACACAAGAACCTGAAGCAGGAAGATCTCAAGACACAAAAAATAAAAACAAAACTTCTGGGAATATCTCAGCACTCTCTAGGTTTAATCTTCTGTACCACCCCCCACAAAAGAAAAATGAAAAAAATAACAGTAAAGCGCTCACACACACAAACTGCTTATAGATACTCTATTTTATTGTATTTTAAGGGTACCCTGCATGGACTAATTGAAAGATTCTGATAAACAAAAAATATGCTTCATTTGAATATAAATAAAATTTATTTTTGCACATTAAATGTTTTATAAATAAGCAGAATACTGATGTCATTTAAAAAATGCAATAGGAAATATAGTGATGACACATGGAGAGAAATGAAAAGTTTGCTACTAAGAATAGGTAATTCTGTTTGTAATTTGTCTTGAATATATTAAAGCCTGCATCTTAGTTACTTTTTTTGCCATTGAGACAAAATATTCAACAACCATGGCTTAAAGGGGAAGAGATTTTGGCTCAGGATCTATGGGCAGCTGGCTCCAAGGCAGAAACAGGATGGCAGAGAGGCCTAGCAGAGGAAAAGCTGCTCAAGCCATCACAGCCAGGAAGCAGGGAGAGAGGAGGCGCCTGAAACAAGAATACAGCTTCCGCTTCCGGGTCACACCCAGTGATCTGCATCAACCAAGCCCTGCCTCCTAGCAGCACATTCAGTCTTGAACTCATCCATGGATGAATTCGTGGATGACTACAAGCGCCCATGATCCAATCACCTTTTAACATCCCCACCTGTGGATACGTGAGCCTTGTGCGGGGCCATTCTAAATCTAAACCATAACAGCCTAGAAAGTGTCAGTGACAGGAGGTAAGTGTTTTCTTCTCCACAAGAGAAAGATTTCCAGTTCTCCATATAACAACCATATTTCCATTAAGATTTTTAAAGTTATATATTATGAAATAATACACAACTATCAAGCAGAAACCAATGGAATGATTTTCAGAAGAGTACAAGTGTATATGGGAGAAAATAATATATTCACATTATGTCTCAGTCTGATTGGAAAAAATGCCAAAAAATCACAAATGATATTGTTCATTTGTGATTCTGTTCTGTGGTGCTGGGGATTGTGGTGCCAGGGTATCAAGCATGATAGGCTAGTCCTCTACCACTGAGCTAGCCAAGCCTTGAATTGGTTTCAATAAGACTTTCTTTTGGAGGAATATATTATGACTGACAATATTGGGTTATTTAGTCTTTAAAAATACTAAAACCAGAATAGAGCCTTTCAGATAGCAGTCTCTATTTATTATAAAGGATACCTGATTCCTTGATATTCTGAGTCTGTGATATTTTGATTTTATATCTCATATAATTAACAATAAGCAATGACAAATTTTCTAATGATTGAAACGTTATGGGACATGAGAAAGAAATTGTAATTAAGTGTAAATAAATGTAGAAATGATATAGCTCTTCATCCTTGAAGTGTCCTTTCTTCAAAAAGAGCTAAAATGCTTTGCAAAATACTAAGATAGTTTATAATGCTCTAGCTTCTGACACCGCTGTAAATACCATGGTTTTTGGCTTAGAAATCAGCCACTGATATTAACTGTCACCACCATTCACATATTAATTTGTGAAGGTGCTGGTGGTTTATTGGTAGAGGGGTGCTACAACCAGGCCTGGTGGCACATACCTATATTCGCAGGATGCTGGGAGCATCAGGCAGGAGGACTGCAAGTTCAGTTCCACCCTGGAGAACTCAGTGACCTAGTGAGACTATATCTCCAAATAAAAAGAAATAAAATCAAAAGGGGCTAGGGATGTAGCTCAGTGTGAAAGCCCTAGATTTAATCTCTAGTACCAGGGCACAGGTTTTGTAGATCTTCAAGGTCTAGGTTTCAGCTGCAGCTCCCTTAGCCATAGTGGCTCTGTAGACGTAAATGAGTCTCTTTGATCGTCTTGCGTGTGAAATAGTGATGATACACTGGATTCCAGGGTAGCGAGAGGCTGAGGTGCACATCGCGCACCTGCGCACAGCAAGAACTCATTCTCGTGACTATGGATGAGCAGCCCTGATGAATGGGATGCAAGAACTTTCTCCTCAGGCTGAACCTGACTGGCTCAATATGCATGTCTTATGATGCCTTTCTGACAGGCACCTCAAACAAATATGTGCACGCATTATACGTGCCTCAAGCTCCAGACTTCTTCAGATTTAAATGAACTACAGCAGGAGAAGTTCGGGTTGCCACAAGAAGCTGGTATTGTGAGCACTGCCGCGTACATGTGAGAACAGCTGTTGGGGCACAAGCTGCTTAGGCCAGAGAGAACCAACAGAACCTTGCCCACCAGGGTGTGGGTCACAAGCTACTTAAGCCAGAGAAAACCAACAGAACCTTGCACACCAGGGTGCCGTGCAAAATGGGTCGGTGTTTTGCCTTCCGAAAAACACAGATGAGATAATGTCAGACAATAGTATTTGAAACCCCAAAGCTCTTTTTGTTTTAACAGAGCTGACCTAACAAAGTTCAATTTTCTGGGAGAAAGAGCAGCCCTCCAACAGTTTTCTGGCTCTTCCCAAAAGTTGGTTCCAGTCACTTTTTTCAAAAACCACACTATAGGATTGTTCAAGTGATAGGTACTAAAATATTTGAATTTTTAAAATAAATTCAGATCACCTGGCGTTTTTGCAAGGGTTTATAAATCATACTGGTTTTGTACACCTTTTATATAAAATCATAAGGTTGTGCTTTTATTTTGGAGTATATTTTGGCGTAACAACCCAGTTTCTCCTTCTGGACCATGAAATGCATTTCTGTTTGCCAATGGCGTCGTTATTAATTCAGACTCACAATAAATCTATGTTAGCCATAACTGTTGAAAGATTAGGGTGAAAGAAGCAAATACTTAATTCCATTCGCCCTTTTGATCGATGTTCTGTAGCCTCACTTCTCATCCTGCCTCTGCCACTCTTGAATATTTAGGCCAGAGCTCTACAACAGTTCTTAGGCTTGCTAGCATGTGACATCATTAAAATAAACAATCCATTTTTCAAAAGCTTCTTCCTGGAGCATGTTTAGCCCTAAAACAGACGATTATGCCTAGGATTATCCTTGTAATCACCATGCAATGTGTCACTGTTGAAGTGAACCACAGAGAAAGGCAGTCTTTGGGATTCTGTGGCTGCCACTTGTATTTGTTTAAATGTAAATGCCCGAAGGCCAATGCTAAATAGAAGGATATGCCACCGCATGTATTGTAAATGGAAGACTGTCTTATTCACTTGTGTTTTTCAATTCAGCTAAGTCTTAATCAATTTTCTGTTCCAAATTAAAAATAGGCATATTATAAGATTTAGGCAAATATGTTAGATCCTGAATGTGTGAGCCGTATGAATAAGAATCATGTGGATTATGCCTTCTGTAATAAATGCTGTTCCTGGAGGAGTCGGGAGGCGTGATCCTTTTTGTCACCCATCATAGTAGTCCTGACTGACATCCCCATAGCAAAAGGTGAGAAAAGTATGAGAAGTTCATTTGTTCAAAAGTTTTATGTGACGGGGGAGACTGCAGAAATGGAGCCCCAAAGACAGAGAGAACTGCTTCTGTGTTAGTTTGGTGAAGGAAGGCCACTGGTGTGGAAATGTCAGTGCGCTGGCTGTGAGCTGGTGGGCGTGGCCAGGTGGGACATCCCAGCAGGGCCGTCTGTGCAGGTTCTTCTGGACAGCACCTGGTCCACCTGAGCATGACACAGGTCCCCGGAATGAGGACCTTTATAGGAGAAGGAAGAGGGATGAGAGCGCCTTGCTTCATTTCATGTCTCACTTGGAGTTTTCCAGGACCTACCTTGCTGAGGAGGAATTCTGGGTTCTAAGACTCAATTCTGAGCAAGGAAGGACGGCAGAGACGGGGGAAGGAGAAAGTCAGAAAGACTTTTTCAAAGCTTTCATAGTACTCAGCACACCAAAGTGCCATACTCTGTGGTAGCTTTTTCTGAGCCTCAACAACCCTTGGAATTTAGTATTTTAGTCTGATTCTATGGTAGTAGTACAATTCCTAAAATAAGTGTATGTTAATAATTGTAGTCCTTGGATACACATAGCTGGAGAAGAATTATATTGTTCACGTTGTTTTAGAGTTCCTGTTTTTCGCAATGGTTCTGCTACAGAAGTAATGTGATGTTAGGGGACTGTAATCCCTGTATCAAATATGGCCACGTTAGTGTATTAAGGAGGGAAAATTTCAACAATGGCCTGGCAGGATGGTGATGCACACCCCTGAGGCCCCACTCTGGGAGGCTGAGGCAAGAGGATCACATGTTCAAACCCTGCCTGGGCAACTTAGCAACTTACTGAACACTACCAAAAACAAACGGTGGGACCAAAAAATAAATGACCATCATGATAAAGGGACAGTATTGCAGATACCAAGAGCATACACACATGAACAACAGCTTATCTCTGATTAAGTTTTACAGTAATATAAATTTACATTTCTATGTCTTGGTTGTGGGATATGGTTATTTTATACAGAACATAAATTATGTAGTTATGAAAGTTTCACCATATTCAGAAGTGGGAAGAAAATGTTCAAATGAGAAGGGGAATGAGGGAGGGGGAAGAGAAGGAATGTAAAAGGGAGTAGAAGGAAAAAATGAAAACAAAGCTTTTGTAAATAAAGAGGGGGAGAGAGGTTGAAGGGAGGGGAGGGGAATGGGGAAGAACAGGATGGAGATATATCATGTACAGGTACAAATTCCTTACAAGGAATGTGATCATTACGTACATCAAAAGTGTACCAATAAAATTCATTTTAAAAGATGAAGTTTCACTAATAGCATGCCACAATTCGGTAGTCTGAGAAAAGGAACCTAATTTGCCCTCTGATACTGATAGTGATTGAACACATGCTTTTTCCTCCAAAATTACGAAGGAACCCGTCCATCCAATGGCTACCTTGGAACATATTTTTACATTTTCATTCTTTTCAGAAACCCCTGTTTTGTCTCTAAGCTGCAATACAAGGCCCTACGATAACCATGCTAAGGTTCTGAGTCCTGTATGAGGAGCGAACTGGGATGAACGCGTTCGGTGGTTATCGATGGTGTTCCCTCCAACAGTGCGAGTCTTGCTAAGAGACTAAAGTTTAACCATTGCCACCAACACTGCTGGCCCGACCATCCCCTTGCCCAGGGTGGCATACAGCTAGACATCGTAGTCCCAGGAACATTTAGAGTGACCTAGAATAGCATCTTCTAAAGATTTTACTGACTGCCATGTGTGGCACCTGAGGAAATCTCATGCATGTGATTTCCTGCATGGCCCAGAAATGTAGGGAGCCCTCCACTTCATATAGATGACACACAGAAGGAGAGAGCTTTTGGAGCCAGGCTCTGCATAAGGCAAGGAAGGCCAGCATAAGAAGATGTGGATATGTATCCCTGTTCAGTGTGGGGATCCAGCCATTGCTAGATCCAAAGAGCTTTTCTAGCACTCAGTTTATGCTAATTCTAAAATAGACAGGACCTTTTCAAAATCCCTTGGAATAACACCGTGGCAGTTCATATTATCTGACAGCTGTACAGATGGCGATTTCCTTGGGCTACCATTATAATCAGCAGACCCATTGACAACATCTTCTGTAAAGCCCGTGTTTATGCAACGTCTATGTGATGGACATGATGGTAGGTACTGGGAACACAGCAGAAAATGAGGTACGAACTGTCTTCACTCTCAGGGACATGATATTCTAGTAAGTAATACATATAATAGGTAATTGGGCACTAAATAATATAATTTCTAATGGAAATAAGTAACATCAGAAAAAGAATATTAATGTCCTATCGGGACACTTACAGCTGCAAGTAACAGGGCCCAAGACACCAGTGCTGCATACTGATTGATGCCACTCCTCTAGCTGTGAGTGTCAGGGTGGATTTGCAAATAGCAGGGGCATTGAGGGCCAGGTACTTTCTGTGGTCTCTTTCCTAGGATGGGCTATCCCCACCTTCACCAGCGTGGTACTTGACTCCTTCTCAGCATCTGTAGCATGGTCTTGCAAGGTGGCAGAGACTGTCACCCTGATGCAGGGCTGGTGGGAATCTGGTGAGACACCAGAACATCCAGGAACTGTGCGCCTTGGCGGGGATGCTGCCGTCACATGCGTTTATTGTCAAAGCCTGAAGATGCTGCATTCTTCCACAAAATCATGATTCATTTGAAATGGACAATTAATTGGCTTTCATATATGGGGACAATGAATCATTAGTGAGACAAAAGCATGGCTTCCTTTGTAAATAAGCAAATCTGCAATTCTGTGCATGAACCTTGAAATATATAAATGGAATTTTTTACAACGACATTCAAAAGGTTTGTTTTATGTGCATTTTGATTAAAGTTAATTTCCAATGAATATTTTAGATAGCTGTATAATTTCAATATTCAGTTTACTTTTTGAGTTTTATTAGAAACTGAGTCAAAATTATAGAAAAAAATAGTTTTCAAGCAATATGGGACTAGGAGAAGCAGCATTATCTACTATTAAAAAACATGATAGTCTGTTTACAATTATATCTTTTTACTTACATTCGACTGACAGTACTTGGACCATAACATAATTCTCTTAACATCAGGTTTAGAGAACATAATTCTCTAAACATTTAATAAAAACAATAAAATGTTAATAGACCCATGATATTTAACATTTCTGAAAGGTGAAAATATCATAGTGATACTGTCTTTCTTATTTTGCCTGTCTTGTAAGGGTAAGAATGGATGTGGCCCATCTGTTGGCTATGGAATTTTAAAAATAATTTTAACCATCTGAATAATTTTTAGTAATTATTTAATAAACTTGGTATTTAACTTCCTAAATGCACTACTAAACCTGATGATATTGTAAGTCACTGGTTATTATTAATGTAACACATTCTTACTAGTTGCTTAAGTACCATTCGGTATGAATAATATCAGTAGCAGTAACAGTGGAAGAAAAAGGCTGGTCCTCTGATGTACAGTTAGGGAAAAATTGCAGTTGTATGCTTCCACATAGGGACTGATTCAGCTCTTCATTTTCTCCACTCAGAAGATTCTGCTTCCTCTGTCTTCCTCTTACTTTCCACAGCTTAGGTGGAAAGTTCTCCTGTCCGTCTCAGCACCTTGAGTTGAGAAACTCCTCCATGGCCCTGTGTCTCAGGCGATCCACGCCCACACTGGCATGTTTAACTCTCATCCGTGCCTGTGTGGATGGCAGTTCACATCTGCCTGGTGACCTCCTCCATCCAGGCTGGACAGCCACCCTGTCCTCTTCCCTGTAACTGCACTGTGGAGCTCTAGAACTCAGCAGTTAAACAGATAATAGGTGGCCCCCAGGGCCACCCCAGACATTCCGAGTGTCTCTTTTGTTGATTACTGGTCAGGCCACACTAGATCTTCGTGTTTTTAATACTTGAGTAATAAACATTTTAAAAAGTTATCTTAAATTTTAAAACATGGTCTCAATTTGGTACTTACAATTCCTACTGCTTTATAATATGCAAAGGTTCAACTTTCCTCCACATTCAGAGCTACCCACTCTCCCTCCAGAAAAGGCTGGCTACCTGGGAAGGGTTATGGACACCTCCAGGGGTGTGTGTGTGTGTGTGTGTGTGTGTGTGTGTGTGTGTGTGTGTGTGTGACTGAGGTGAGGGAAAAAGCAATACCAGAGAGTAGAGACAGTGGAAAGTTGTACCAAGCTGGCTCTCTTACAGGCGGGCCTCACAGTGCCAGCACTCGCTGACCAATTCCAGAGCTTGCACCGTCTCTGCAGAACGCTCATCCAAAAGTCCTTGCTCCAGGTGACGTGCTGTCCCTCCAGCTTACTACCTACGCCTGCAGCCCGCTTCCCTCTGCCAAGCTCTGCCTGCCAAGGTGCCCCTCTGTCCTGACTTACTCTTTTGTAACCCACCTCAGGCCAAGGATTCCATTTCCTTCCCCTCCAGCTGTAAGCTGCAGTTGAACCCAAAGCAGGCTCCTCACCTTCAGCCGCTCTATCTGCAGCCAGTCATCATGCCACTAACCTTTAGGTTTTCCATTTCAAAGAAGAGTCTGAACTTCTGTGTCCCCTCAAATATTCTCCATCTGCTGGAAGACACACAGTGACATCCCCTAGAAGGACTGCAAGCACAGCAAGTCTTAGACAGGATTTTAAAGCTCCCTGCAGACACGCAGCACCTGTTACCACATCTCATTGGCCAAAGAGTGTCACATGGCTCCTCTTCACCCTGTCAGGGGCTGAAACCCAATCTTCCCCATGCCTGGGAGAGCTGCAGTCATTATGAGCATCACAGGTGACGCCCAGGAGCCATGCAGCCACTTCGTGGAGCATTCACACTAAAGTCCCCGTCTCTCTTTCCATGGGATAACCACTTTCTGTGTCTGTGGGCAGATTTTCATTTAAATATGGTCACAGCCACATGCAGTTGTGGAGCATAATTAAAATTTTACTTTGGAAAGTTGCTTTTATTGTTTATAAAATGTACTGCCTGATTAAAATAAAACTACAGGTATCTACAACGCTCACTTCTTTTCAATGCTGTCTTCTGCTAGTTCCATACCAAGGCCCTGGGTTTTGACCATTGTATCAAAATGTTCTCCCCCAGCTGGACTTTTGTTAACATTATTTTCCCATCGCTCACTAGGGCGAGGTCTTAGCGTGTGCGTATCCTCCCCGTGGAAGCCCTCCCTAGAAAAGCGTGGAGAAACATACATGGAACAAAAGAGGCAAAGCCGGGCCACCAGCGTCCCCAGTCCTGTGATAGCCTCAGGGAAAGGGGGATGCAACCTGCTATTGACTCCTACCAGGAGTTGAATTGTGTCCCCTAAAATACACTGAAATCTAATTCTCAGAAACTGTGTGACCTTACTTGGGAGTGGGGTCTTTGTGGATGTAATCAAGATAAGATCCTATGGGATCAAGGTGATCTCCTGTCCAGTATGGGTGAGGTCCTTATAAGAAGAGCGCGATCTGGATACACACATCTTCAGGCAGCGATGCCAGGTGAGGACACCCGGTCAAGGCTAAAGTGACGCATCTGTAAGTAACAGAATGCCAAGGATTTCTGGCACCACCAGAAACCAGGAAAGAAGAGGGAAAGGTTGCCCACAAAGGCTTCTGGGAGGACATGGTCTGGCCAACAGCTGATTTAAGATTTTCAGCCCCCAGAACACTTGAGAAAATACATTTCTGTTCTTAGAGGCCACTCCGTTTGCGATACTGCAGCCCAAGACAACTGAGCTCCCTCCAGCTTTTAGGGCAAGCATATTCACACTCATATGGAGCTGAGTGAACCTGTTTATTCATAGAGGATCCTGCTCAGCCGAGCTTCCCAGATCCACGCACCCTAGCCCTTGGCCAGAGCATGGTGCACCACACAGGGCTTCTGGACAGTTCCTGGCTCTCGCTGCCTGCTGGCACCTACAGACTCCAGAGGCCACCAATGCCAAGCAAAGATACAAGGCAATGGCTCTGCAGATCACAAAGTTTCTACAGCTGTGTGATTGCTCATCTTCCCTTCCAGCACACTGGCCGCCCTTCCTCTTGTGCTTCCTTCGTTTTCCCTTGTTTGTAGCATAGCCACTGGGATCCAAGAGCAACTGAGTTTATTTATTCTTGTTCACTATTTGGAGTGTGTGAATGATTAGTTGTTTACAGACTTGCTTGGTCTGTGTGAATGTTCACAGTCTTCAACTGTTTACCCCCCCACACTGGTTCCTTTAAGGCTGCCCACTGTGAAAAAAAACTTCTGTCAATAATTTTTGGAGAATAAAATTCTGGAGATAATGCATTGTGTATTCAAAGAATCTCAAAAGCCATCAGGTGCAAGGACCTCTCCAGTAGCCTGGTACTTTACACAGAGCGCCTGTCCTGTCCTCAGGGCACTCAGTCACCTTGTTCTCTGCTATTCACCCCAAAGTGTCCTGGTTTTCCTGAAACTTGGCATCAGGTCGGTGCCAGCATAACCCAGTTAGTGTCTTTCCAAGTCAGTGTTTTTGAACTGAGTTACACAAAGCCAGCAATCTACACAGTTGATAGAGAATAACTAATCACTTTTCTTATCCATAAAGGAAGGGGAAATTGTGACATTGTAAAGCAACCAGTAAACAGGAGGTACCAGTGTGGAATAAATGGATTAAGTAGAAAGACACTAATGTTTAACCACTGCCAAGTGGATCTAGTGCCACCAACAAGAGTGATATCATGAGGGCATCTTGGAGAAGATCTTGAAACTTACAAAGTGTTGAAAAGTCCCCATGTTTAAAATACAGATTAAGTTTCAACCTGGATTTGTAGATTTCCAAATTAAAAAAAAAAAAAATGTTTCTCTGTGCTGTGCAGCTTTTCCATTATTTAGAATGCTAGTAAATTTCATGTTACATTTATTTTTCCAGAATAATAATATACAATGTACGGGAAGATACCAATGTGTAAGAAAATAGAGCAACTAAATACAGAACAAAAAGAAAGCTAAAATTTCTGAAGGAAAGTTTTAACTAGAGAATTTGAATTGACTTGTATATATTGACACATACTCATATAAAGATGCACACGCACGCACACACACACACACACACTTTGGGAGAATCTGAAGTCAAAGTCAAAGTCTGGATTTGTAATAAACAGGTGAACTGTTTTGTATGCCAGCTCCATAGTAACAGTATCTTTTTCCTGGGTTACTTCAATGGATTTTCTTCCCTGAACTTGCCATGGTGAAATCCAATACAGCCAACATACTTGTTGTGTATTCTGTGACTTCCTTACTCCTCCCTCCTCTCCTCCTGATGAGTAGTAAAGGAAGATGTTTTGAAATATATATAGATATAGATACAGATACAGATATAGATGTAGATATTCAATGCAATAAGATATAATACATTTCCTTTTGTAATCATGCTAATTAATGGCTCCATCTTAAACTTCAGAAATGACTTGGTTCATGGTAAATGAATTATCATTTAGTTATTGTACCAAATATTTCTAATCAACACTAACTCATTGTATGTGTTTATTTATATTTTCATAATCATGAGTCACTATGCCACATCTACCATGAACTAGACAATACTTTTGGGTGTTCAAAAAGATTCTAAATTGCCACTTTAATAAAAAGATATCTATAGCTGTAGCTATAGCTATATTCTTTTGAATATAAAAATTCGGTGCACAGAAAATGAATGTGTAAACTACTTCCAAGCATCCATATAGGATGTTAGCTTATCTTAAACAGAAGAATTTGTTTTATGTAGGATGTTTCTGTTCATTATACATATACTACCCTTTTTGTGGTTCTCAAAAGTGATAGGTTATCGCATACATATTTCTTTACGAACTCAAAGAGACAGCCTGTTACGGTGGCATACACATATAATTGGGAAGCTGAGGCAGGAGTTTGAGGCCAGCCTGGACTACATAGTGAGTTCAAGGCTAGTCTGGACTATACAGTGAGACCCTGTGTCAAAACCAGCCAGCCAACCAAATGAACAATAAACAAACAAATAAAAAAAGAGAAATTGAGCTCTTGTTAAGTGAGTTTAATACTTACGAAGATTCAAATTTGAGTTGTTTTATAAAAACTTAAATATTTGAACAATTAATGAAACTCTAGAATATTCATCTGCAGTAATTATTATGAAGGAAGCAACTCACTAAAAAATCCAGTTATTCACTCTCACTATATTTAATTGAATCCTATCAGCACAAGTAAATTATAGATACATGTGTGGAGTTTTCAATATTTACAATATTCTCTTGAGAAAAATAGGGCTAACAAAAAGAATACTGTATGCTTTCTAAAAAGCTGAATATTTTTCAACATTATATCTGCTTAGACCTAATCTATGTATAACTTCTTGACTTTATACATTCATATTCTATGCAATTAGGAAACTTATTTACTTAGAATTTCAAGTTTCTAATTGTCTTATGCTTAAATCTTAATATTAAATTCAGACCTTAAAAACCCCTTAACAATTTGGACTTGAATCTTTGCCAAACTACTTCTAAAGAGTGCTTTTAGGAAAGAAATTTATAAAATTAGTTAAGAACACTAAAATAGTTTCACTGTTTTTCCCAATAATTTCAATTCAATGGCAGTTCTAAAAATTTGTCCAAATTAGTACAGCCTTACAGAGATACTTATTACAGAAATATATACTGATGTGTATGCACAATCTGATGTACATGTATTATTTACTAAGTATATATTCAGAATTGGAATGTTAACTTACTAAAATATAATGAAAATTTAAATTCTGCAATATATTCATAATAATCTGGCCTTTAGCTATTATAAATTATTTTATCAAGGAATAAATTCAGGGAGAAATGATAACAAAACAGTGGCTAGTAAAAAAGTGCTCAGATTGATTGTATTTTTTGTAAAGTAATAATGGAGAAGTATGTAAACTGAAAGTAATAGAATATAATACAATGAAATGTCACAAAGATGATCTCTCATAGAATTTTAAGTGATTTACTTTTTAATTTTTTAAGTGAATTTCTAAAATTTTACCATAAATACAAATCACAGTTTTTAAACTTAAGAAGTAATTTTTAAAATGCATGAGGAGGTACATAAAAGAATGTCATTCGTCTCTGACGAGTGTGGAAAAAAATTAGATTAGAAAGCCACACCGGCCTATTTGCTACTGCAATTTTTATGTCAGATATTTAAAGATGAAAAAAACCGTAAGGTAATTAGGGCCCAGCATTATGCTAACAGAAGCACATATTGGAAGAAATACCTTGTTAATAGTCACATTAACTGATGATTAAGGGAGAAGACAGTTTGATGGATGTGCTTCCCCGAGACACCCTGAGGAAGTGAGATTTCACCCAGTAGCTTCCCGGATCCACTTAGGATTTCAATCCCTCCTTAGATTTAAGCACTTTCCATTTTTTAAAAAGTGTAAACATAATGAGCTCAATAATGAAATGGCTTGATGAGTAGTTTTTACATTTATATCACATTCCACTGTAAGTGAACTTATACATTGGAAGATTATATACAGTTGTAAGAAAAATTCTAAAGTATCACTGTTTTTTTGGTATTAAAGCTTTGACACACATTTGAATAACAAACAAAAAATAATTACCAAACATGATGCTGCTATAGTGTTATTTTTAACTTTCCCTCAGAGCAAAATATCATCCTTAAAAATTCAATTCAATAATAATATTTTCCCAGCTCTTTAAATGATTGAAAATACATTCTTCTAAGCCCAAAATTCTGTCTTCTGACAACTAGAGTTATTTTCTATTTTCTGTCTTTCACTGAAAGCCAATCAGACACTGAGAAAATAGAATCTCCCTTTGCACAGTTATATTTTTACTATATTTAAGTTGAGCATATAAAAGCTAAAATAGAGCTTGAAAGTTCTATAGATTAAAGGGCATTAATAATAACTCTGTCCATGACATCTGGAAGTTAAATTTTAAGTTTGGGAAGTTTCATATCTATTCCTACATTGCATTTTTGACATATTTGTACTTTATCATAAGTTTGTAAAATATACATATAGGCCCTCTACAGTCGTTCTTGCATTGAATATTGATAACTATATTTTATAACTCTGGTATTGTGAACTTTCAAACAATGTTTAGAAATCAAAATACATTTTAGTGTTCTCACTTTCTGAATATAAGTTCAGATTATTTCCTAGCATTTCTTATGTGGAGATTCCCTACAACCTGTCTGTTCTCATTCAATAGTAGTATATAAGAATTAAGGAATACATTTTATTTGCTTGGACCTTTTCATAAGCATTTCCACTTTCTCCAGATAAATTGCCTGTCTTTTAAATAGTTTTAAAAACCCACACCCACGGATCTCAGCGTATCACACAGCCCAAGCTCTGTGACTGAGAAAGTGACAGCTGAATTTGAAGAGAATAAAAGCATACATAATTTCTTTTAAACATACAATGAAACATTGATCACAGAGAATTTTGATGCTAGGGACAACCCCATCTATTAACTGGAATAGCTGCAAAGTTATTCTTTAATATATGTTCAAATCTATCAGAGAATAGGCAGAGATGGGGGGAACATTATATTGGGCAAATGACCACCTAAATAACATTAAATTGAATTTTTGGTTATTTATTTTAAAAAGAAGCCTATTCCTGTTTTGCTCTGGACAATTCTGATTTTTGCCAGTTAACCTAATATAACTAGATAGGTGCTCCTCCTTAAACTTTAAACTGGTCCAATTTGGACCATAATTCAGATTACTCATGTGGAAGAATCCACATTTGTGTATTCCACTCTTCATCGGTGTAGCTCATCAATGACAGTTTAAATGAGTGGAAAAGATGGGGTCCTTGACCTTCTTTCCATGGCTAAGGAGGGTATCACAAGTTCCCCCTTGATAGACTATGAGCCCTCCCTGAGAAACTGGGTGCAAATCCAAGCATTTTGAAAGGGAACAGGAAACGCCCCATAGTTTGACCTTCATATGACCCAGGGCAAAAGCATCAATCTGAGGGGGAAAGAATAAATAATACAAAGACCAATGACATGTAGATTAAGCCTTCCATAAAAAAGCAAGTCCCTTCATTGTGTTGGGTTTTCCCCTTACTGTGCAACAGATTTTTAATTTGATGTCATCCAATCTGCTGATTCTTGCTATTATTTCCTCTGCTATCGGAGACCTATACAGATAGTCTTTTCTTGTACCTATGACTTCAAATGTTGCCCTTACATTTTCTTTTAGCAGTTTCCAAGTTTTCAGTCTTACATGCAGGCGTTTGATTATTTTTGAATTGATGTTTATTCAGAGTGAGAGACAGGGATCTAGTTTCAGCCTTCTAGAAGGTGATGTCCAGTTTTCCCAGTACAGTTTGTTAAAGAGGCTTTCCTTTCTCCACTATGTATTTTTGGCTCCTTTATCCAGAATGAGGTGGCTGTAGTTTCGTGGGTTTCTCCCTGTGTCCTCTGTTTTGTTCTGTAGGTCTGTGTGTCTGTTGTTGCCCAGTACCATTCTATTTTTGTTATTACGAATTTCGAGTATAATTTGAAATTGGGTAGTGCAGTGTCTCTTCCCTTGCTCTTTTGGGTTAAGATTGCTTTGGCTATTCTTGGTCTTTTGTGCTTCAATATGAATTTTAGGATTTTTTTATTTTAAAGAGAAAAAATAACAAAATAACAACAAAGACAAAAACAAAACAACATAAAATAATAAAAATGTTACAGGATTTGAAAACAAGATGATAGAAACTAACAATGGTTGTTATATATTGTCATCTCTAACGAAGTTGCTCAGATTACCAGATGCAAGAATGCAAGGTTGAAGTAAAATAAAATAAATACTTATGCTGTTGAAAAAAAGGATACAAGATTGATCAATTAAAGAGAATAAAAACTAATTTTAAAAAACATTAGAAATGATACAGAGCTTCACTAAACAAAATGGTAGGAATTCTACAATGATTGTTACATTGCATATTGCAGTCTTCAAATTATTTGTTCTGGTTACCAGATACAGGCATGCAAAACTGGTCAAGACAAAAAAATTTAAACATTAACTGTTCCTTTGAATAAATGTATAGACATCAGCAGTACAATTATCCAAACTATGCTTGCATATACATATATATTTTCCCTTCTTTCTTTCTTTTCTCCTTTCCCTCATCTCAGTTTTTCCTTCCCTTTGAGCAGTTTCTTTCCCTTTCACAATATTTATTGCACCTGATGGGTTTCATTTACCCTTTCAGTTTCTTACACTAGGGAGACAATATGGTGTTTACACATGCGGGTCTGATTTATTTCACGTATGAGTATGGTCTCTTCTGGTTCCAGAAGAATTTTAGAAATGTTTTCTCTAGATCTGTGAGGTATACTAATAGTATTTTATTGGGATTGCATTGAACCTATACAACAATTTTGGGAGTATGGCCATTTTTTACAAGGTTGATTCTTCTTATCTATGCACAAATGATATCTTTCCATTTTATGAAATCCCCTTTGATCTCTTTTTTCAGAGTACTATAATTTTTACTGTATAGATTTTTACTTCTGGGGCTGGGGATTTAGCTCAGCGGCACAGTGTCTGCCTGGCAAGCAGAAGGTCATGAGTTCGATTCCTGGTACCAGAAGAAAAACAAAAGAAACAAACAAACAAAAATAGATTTTTACTTCTTTTGTTAGACTGATTCCTAAGTATTTCATTTTTCTATGTGATTATGAAAGGTGTAGTTTCCCTAATTTAACTCTGTGTGTTTATTATTTGTGTATAGGAATGCTACTGATTTTTGAATGTTTACTTTGCATCCAGCTACACTCCTAAATTTCATTTTTAAATCTATAAGCCTTTGGGTGGAGATTTTGAGGTCTTCTGTGTAGAGATCAGAAGTGATTAATGTGAATGTCATCTATGAATAATGATAATTTCAATTCTTCTTTTCCTACTCTTTGTCCATTTGTTTCTCTCTCTTGTCTAATTGCTGTGGCTAATATTTACAGAACTACATTGAATAGGGATGTTGAAGGTGGACATCCTTGTCTTATTCCTGATTTTAAAGTGAAAGCTTGCAGTTTTTGTCAATTTAGTATGATGTTTGCTGTTGGTTTGTCACAGATAGCTTTTATCAGAATGAGGTAAAGACCACCTTTTCTTATTTTCTGTAAGGTTTTATCATGAGTGAGTGTTGGACTTTATCAAAAGCTTTTCCTGCATCTATTGAGATGATCATGTGATTTTGGCCTTTGGCTGTAGTGATATGATGTATTACATTAATTGGTTTACATAGATGAATGAATCCCACTTGATAATGATGTATGATCTTCTTGATGATTTGCTGCATTCTGTTTGCTAGTATTTTATTGAGAATTTTTGTATCTATGTTGATTAGGGAGATTGGCCTATAGTTTTCATTTTTGGTTGGATCTTTCTCTGGTTTTGGTATCAAGGTAATATATGCCTTCAGGAATGAATTAGGGAGAATTCCTTCTCTTTCAATTTCATTAAAGAGTTTGAGAAGAACTGATGTTAAATCTTCTCTAAATGTCTGTAGAATTCAGTTGTGAATCCATCAAGACTGGGGCTTTTCTTTGTTCATAAACTTTTTATTACACTTCCAATTTTGTGTGTATTAGGTTATTCATGATTTTTATATCTTCTTCATTCTTCTTTGGTAATTCATATGTGTCTAGGAATCTGTCCATTTCCTCCGTGTTTTCTATCTTATGAGAGTAAAGATTTTTGAAGTAAGTATTGATGATCTTCTGAATTTCTACAGGATCTGTACTGATTTCATTCTTTTAATTTCTTATTGCATGATTTTGAGTTTTTTCTTTCCTTTTTTGATAAGGTTGGCTAGGGGTTTATAAATTTTATTTATTCTTTCAAAGAACCAACTCTTTGATGTATTAATTCTTTTCATTGTTTCCTTAGTCACCATTGCCTTAATTTCTGTTCTGATCTTTATAATTTCCTCCCTTCTTTAGACTTTGGGCTTGACTTGCTCTTCTTTTTCTAAAAGCTTCAGGTGCAGCAGTAGGTTGTTTATTTGTGCCCATTCAGTTTTCCTGATGAAGGAATTCACAGCTATAAATTTCCTCTGAGGACTAGTTTCATTGCATCCCACAGGTGCTAGTAAGTTCTATATGCATTTTCATTTGATTGTAAATATTGATTAATTTATTCTTTAATTTCATCTGTGACCCATTTGTTGTTCAGGAGAGTGTTATTTAATGTCCATGTGTTTATGGAATTTTTGCAATTTCTTTTGTCAATAGTTTCCAATTTCATTGCACTATGGTCCAATAGTAGGCATAGGATAATTTCAGTTCCTTTGCCTTTCCTTAAGCATGATCTATGGGCTAATATACGGTCTGTTGTAGAGAACATCCCATGTGTGGCTGAGATGAATGTATTCTGATGTTGTTGGGTGGAACACTCTGTAAAGGTCTACTAAGTCCATTTGTTCACAGTTTGGTGTAATGCTGTTATTTCTTTGGTAATTTTTTTTAGTTTATCTATCTTTTTGTGACAATGGGGTGTTGAAGTCCTCTGTTATGATTATATTACTGCTTCTTTGATTTTTCATGTCTCTTAAAATTTGTCTCCTATAGTTGAGTGCCTTTGTATTTGGTGTATAGATATTTATGATTGTTATCTCTTCCTGTTGCATTTTTCCCTAGCAAGTATGTAATGACCTTCTTTATCTCTTTTGATCATTCTTGGGTTGAGGTTCACATTGTCTGCAAACACAATAGCTACCCCTGCTTTTTTTCTAGGTCCCTGTCACATGAAGTATTAATTTCCATCCTTTGATTTTGAGTCTATCAATTTTCTTTTGAGTTAAATATTTTTCTAGTTTACAGCATATTGTTGGATTTTGTTTCTTGCTACACTCTACCAGTCTGCTTGTTTTGCTTGGTGAATTGAGACCATTTACATTGATGGTTATAACTGAAATGTATTGGCTTATCTTTTTCATGTTATTTTCCTGCTGTTGGTTCCCTACTTTTCCTATTTAATTGCTTGCTCTGCTTGTTGGTTCCTTTCTATTGTTGTTGACATTTTGATTGTTTTTATCTCTTTCTACAATATCTTTTAGTACTCTTTCTAGGTTTGCTTTGGTGTTTGTGAATTTCTTCAGTTGTTCTTTATTGTGGAAGTATTTGACTTTTCCATTGATTTTGAAGGTGGTGTTGTATAGTTCATCAATCTGGATTGCAAGTTGTTTTCTTTCAGGACCTGAAAGGTTTTCTTGGCTTGATGGTTTGTGTTAAGAAATCTGCTGTGATTCTGATGAGCTTTCCTTTATAGTTGATCTGTTTCTTTTCTCTAACAGCTTTTAATATTCTGTTCTTTTGCTTAATTTCTGGCATCTTGATTATTATATGTCTGGGTATAGATTTTTGGGGGGTTATGGCTAATTGGAGTTCTATATGCCTTATTTTCCTATATGTCAGATTCTTTTTTCCAAACTGGGGAAATTTTCTACTATTACTTCTGCAGATAGTCTTTTTATGTCATTTGTGTTGAGTCCTGCTGTTGCAGTGACACCTATTAGTGTTATATTGTTTTTCTTTACATCATCTTGCAGCTGTTCAATTGTAATTTCCTGGTTCCTCATTATTTTTAAGAAAATGTTTCCTTCATGATCATTAGCTGCAATGCTGTCTTCAGCATTTGAAAGTCTACAGCTTTCTTCAAGCAGTTTTTCCATCTTTTGATGGAATTTTTAATTTCCTGGGCATCTCTTTGAATCTACTTCATGAATTCTAATTCTTTCCTGTATTGTTCCTCCCAGATTTCCATCATTTTTCTATGGTCCTCTTTTTTCAGTCTGTCTCTTCTTCAGAAGTAAGAGAAATTCTTTCATTATTGTTGTCGTTTCTTTTTTGTCTAAGAGATTATCTCCGATCTGATTTCTTCTATAGTCTGATAGAGTTGTTTCTTTACTACAGTTGCTATCATTTCAAAAATTTCAGGTGTATAACTTCCAAGCTTTTCTGTATCAGTGTGTCCTGGACTTGTTCTGGTTGGTAGGAGGTCTTAGATTGTGTTTTGCTCCTTTGTGTTGTCATTTTCAAAGATCCCAAGTATCCCTGGGGCTCAGCATAGTGAGGGTATGCAGGGTGTGGTCACTGAGGCTCCTGAAGCTGTCTAGGGCTCAGTGTGGCTCCCTTGGTGGTCTTTAGAATTTTTTTATATCTTTGGAGAACTTCATTGGTATTTCAATGAGCATTCCACTTATTCTATATGTCACTTTTGATACTATGGCCATTTAGGCACTACTAATTGTGCCAACCTATGAAAATGGGAGTCTTCCTATTTTCCAGTGTCGTCTTCCAGGATGGCTCTGGAGACCATCATGTTGAATGAAATAAGCCAGCCTCAGAAAGGCAGTATTGAATGTTCTCATAATGGAATGGAATGCAGTAGAATGTAAAAGTGAGGACAAGAAGGAAGAAGGGAGATTTAGACAAGAGGGAAGGAATAAGTGTGAGGTGGAGGGATGTGAGAGTGAATAATGAAGGGACAAATACGAGCAAATTAGGAGGAGGAGGAAACTCCTCCTCATAAAACATGTAAAACTAGGGGAGGAGGGCAGAGCAAGGCAGCTGATGGTTACTGAAAGTGGTTAGTGCATACAAAACTCTGCCAAAATATAACCTGTTAAGTTGTATAATCAGTAAAAATGTGGAAGAAAAAAAGATGCAAGTCCTTTAAGTAGGACTATGTACTGTCTTCTATCATAAAGGTTAAGGAGTTTTTGAAAGGACTAAATGTATACTTTTGTAAATCCTGATTAACCTTTCTGCTCTAATTAATGTCACTGATAATAATAATCTACTGTATACATGACACTACACAAATATTCTCCATTCATAATCTGTAAAGCACAAAGTTTAACAATTGTATTTTTTCTTGGTGACTTGTTTCTTCTATTTTTAAAACTCTTGTCACTACAAATGTAGCAATCATTTTAATAACCTTTTAAAACTCATACTTTTTAACATGTGTGATGATGAAATTACATACAAATTGGAGGCAGGGGTTGTGCTGGGATTGAACCCAGGATTTAGTTGATGCTAGGCATGTGCTCTGTCTCCAAGCACTCGTGTATTTCCCAACACCATTTGCCCAGTTCTTGCATGAGAAATTGGATACTCCCAAAAAATTCCTGGAACCTTTCCTAGACAGCCACCCTAATTGTCTTTGTTTAATCTATATTCGTGCTGGCACCTCCTTCTATCTTTGTCTTGGAATCCTCAGCAGCTGAAAGAGTTCCCAGTAGGTGGTAGATACACATAGATTCACTTGTTGGTTGAATACTTTAGTAAACCCAAATTTAAAAATGCAATTGATATGTTTGTAGTTGTATTTTCTTTATTGAATTGCTTTCACCGCACAAAAGTCCTTTGAGGGAAAGGTTCTATTTGTCCAGGTTTGTAGATCCAGTCTGGCAATGGGCAGCTGCATGTTTGTTGTGCCTTTGATATCCCCTTAGCATTCCTCTCCAGGCATGGATGCTCAGCATCAGTTCTGGATGGACTCTCAGGGTCTCTCAGCATGTGGTCAGACACACTGTGTGAACCTATGCCTGCTGATCACAGAGGCTGCACAACAGCCTCTACTGAACCCTCTAAGAACTGCAAAGCCACAGATTGGGAAATCTGGTGCATCAGAAGAGCATTAGCCACAGATAAGGTTATGATGCTTGTGTGAAAGTGCTTGTGGGAAATTCTTTTTAACACACTCTTGAATCAGGCCACTGTCTCACCTACAGAGATACTCAAGTCTTTCCAAAATATTTGCAAAATATTGGCTGTTAGGATTTCTTGCAAACTGGCCCCAGTTGGCCCTGTGGGACTGTCTCCTTCTACCCCTCTCTGTTTTTCCTTCTCTAAGGTCCCCTTTGCCCTAGGCACACCAGAACACTGTCCTTGTCTCAGACAAGTCCTGTGGATTTACAGTCATGTCCTCATTCAGCATTAAGTGCTCTGTACTTTGGTGCATTTGAACTCAACTCTAGCTAATTTATCGCTATTTGTTTATCAAAATCCTCTCAGCCTTTGCAGACCACCTCACATGCCAGCTTTCCTGTGACATTGCTTAGCATGAACCAGTCATTCCCAACACTGTCACTGGTGCCCCCATATTAGACTTGGTTCCCAACTGCAGCACTGGCCTGGCCTTTGAGTTCCTATGCACCTGAAAAGAGGGTGCTGCTTGTCATTGGATCCCTCCCCTTCTGTACAGTGATGAGCACAGATTAGGCATAGAGACCATGGTAGATATTCTGAGCCCTGCTTGTACTTTCCAAAGGTACAACCTCTCCTGTCTGTTTCTGTAAATACACTTGTATGGGAGCATGGCCATGCTCATGTGCTAGGTTTTCTCTGTGGCTACTGCTGACTTTCAACCCCAGAGTTACTTAACTGCAGTAGAAACCTTGCCCTATACAATCTGAAACATCTGGCTCTTCACAGAAAACGTTCACCAACCCCTAAATGCACATCAATCAAAAAAGCCTTTCCACTCCTCACATTGAACATCTCTGATATCTATATTGTTAACCAAAGTATATTATGTGAAGTATGGCTGGAGAAAATAATGTCAAGCATTTTGCTAATTATTATTTGTATGTGTATTTTACTTGTACATATTGTATTTTTATGTAGCTATGCAGTTAGATTAGACTATGCAAGCTCTTTACTGGGCAAGTTTATGTTTTCCTTTCAGATGCACCACATAATACAACTGAGCCATGAGTATGGAACTTGTTTGTTTTTTTTCTTTTTTTTTTTTTTTTGATTGGTGAATTGAGGCCATTTCAGTTGATGGTTTTTTGGTTTTTTTCCGGTACCGGGAACCGAACTCACGACCTTGCGCTTGCCAGGCAGGCGCTTTGCCGCTGAGCTAAATCCCCAGCCCCAAGTATGGAACTTGTTATTTGCCATATTTTAATACAGTAGGTGATTCTTCTCCAGCATTTAATTTTGAAAGAAAAATTACACATATAAATGTTGAAAGAATTTAACAAGAAATAGCCATGTACTTATGTATCCATCTCTTTCCAAATGCTTATCCATTATACTTTTTGCTACATTCCATACAGAGTAAAAAATACTAGCATACTTCATCTTACTAGTATACTGCATCATGTTATCATGCATACCAACCAGAGCTCACTATTTAATGTCAGTTCCAATTATTTTTTCCTTCAAGGTACAATGTACATATAAGGAGATGCACAAATCCCAAGGGTACAATTCAACAGATTTTAACACATGCATACAAATGTATATCCCAAACCTCTGTCAAGATGCAACATTCCACCATCAGCCCAGGAAGTTTATTAAAGTTTCTTCCCAGGAAAACCCCACCTTATCATCACTCAAAGGCAGCTCTGGTTGGTTGTTCGTTTGGCTATTTGCTGTGTTTCCCCACCATGCATTAGTTTTGCGCATTTGAGAAGTCCATAAAATTCCACTAAAAAAATGGATAGATTATTTTGCATAAAGCTTTTATCCCTGAGTAAGAAGCTTCTTAATTTCCCCTTGCTCTTGCAAGTATCAGCAGTTCTGCTCTTGGCATTTCTAGATGGTGATCTGTTGCATAAATGTAATACCAGTTGATTATTCACTCTCCTGCTGATGAATATCTGAACTTTTTCCTGTTTGGGGAAATTTATGAATTAAGCTACTAAGAACATTCTTGTTAAAACTCTTTTGTGTGTATGTATCTTGTAGTTCTTGGGAAAATAACTTGGATTGAATTAAATAAAATAATAAATACATCAATAAATAGACTATCTTGATCACTGGATAAACCAGATGTTGTTTTCAGTAAACTGCTTAGTTTTTCCCCCAACAGTGTATTTAGGTTTAAGTAGCTCTACAATCTTGCTAACATTTAGTAATGTCCAATTTTATATATATATATATATATATATATACACACACACACACACACACACACACACACACACACACATATATATTCAGTTCAGGGGGATATTTAATAGTCAAGTGGATGTGAAGCAGTATTTCATTGGTTTTAATTTACTTTTTTTTTTTGACCTGTGATGCTCAGTAATTTTATGTTATTGCTCATTTTTTAAATTCAAGTATTTACTATTTATGTAATAACCTTAAAGAAAGGTGATACAGTGGCATTAAAATAAGATTCCAATGAAAAATTTGATGTGGAGCAAATACACACAAATTTTGTTTTTGTTTTTCTTTCACAGAAGTTGGTTTTCCTGTTCTGCGGAAATTATTTTTTTCTGTAAATTTCATTAAGTAACATTTTCAACAGACTTCTTTCTAAAGATACCTAACATATTAAAATATGCGTGATTGTAAACACATGCGCACACAGAAAATTAGAATAATAATAAAAAAGCAAGCTGCCCTTATGTTATCACAGTCTCTTTGCTAATCTGGGTGGTGTCATTATTGTATTTGGTTTATCCTATGACAGAGACTCTTTCTAAAATATCTGCAACATCTCTAAGCTGTTGCAATTATCACCCTCATCCCTCCCATCTGCACTGAAAGACTGAGAACTACTTCAAGGGCTGAACTGTCCTCGTAGCAGCTAACTCCACCCATCTGTAGTGTCTAGAAATGTTAAATTTAAGTAAGTTTTGGATTTTTATTTTTCTTTCATTTTATCTTGTATTAGAAATCTTTCATGTCAATACTGTAACACAATTCCTCTCCTTCCTACTATCTAACTGTATCTCATTATCTATTTCAAGATCTGCCCCAAACCACATTTCTGCCAGGATATCTTCTCTGGTGATGTTCACCTCCTTTGGATTATTTTCCGCATCCATGTCCTCCTGTACTTAATTTATGCTAATCTAAAATTCTGTCTATGTTAGTAGCAATTAATTTATATTGTATATGTTGTTTCTATTTCAAGATATAATTCTCCATATGGTACTAGGACTTAAGCATCCTTTTTTTAAATCTCAACTTCAGAAACTCATAGTCTGGCATGCATTTAGTGTGCATCCCCATTTTAGTCAGTCATACAATAAAGTAGCATACTAATGAGCTCAGAATGCAGTGAGCAGATAGGGACTGATTAGCCCTGTATTGTTCCAATCATCTTTTTCTTAGAAGAAAAATCCAGAAATCCATTATGCCTTGCAGATTTAAAAGTCAAACATTTAATCCATTTAATGGACAATTGTTGGCTGCCTCAGAGTGCTCCATACTGTGCACATTGTTTTGGTTATCTGTTACTGTTCAGAAAACTTTCCCAAAGCCCAGGGTCTCTCACAACAGCATCTTCCTTGCTTAGGAGCCTGTGGGTCTAGGATCCAGGCAGGGCATATGTAGACATGTCTTTCACTACAAAAGGCACTAATGGAGATCAGTCACTCGACAGGCTGGGCTTGAAAAGAACATCCAAGGCTTCTCTCACATATCTGGTACCTGAATGCTCTTCTCTGTGGCCCATCTCTCTACATGGCTACTTGGGCTTCCTCATAACATGGTTGTCACAAAGTTGTCAAACTTCTTGTTTAGAAGGTGACTTCCCAGAAGGGACATTCTGTCATGAAGGGAAGTTACAGCAGTAGGTCTCTCAAGGCCCAGCCTGAAGAGGTGAGAAAATTACAGTGCTGGGTGTCACTGGTCTAAATGTGCATTGGCAAGTCCAGATTCACTAAATGGAGAAAAATGTACATCTCTTCTCAGTGGATGAAGTGGTGAGAATATTTTTGGCTAACTTTAATCCATCACATACATTGCTCACCTAAGTCTACCTAGTTTAACTAGTTTGACTTGTTTAACATGGATTAGCTTCCACACTGGACATGAGTTCAACAACTATTGTTGGCTTTCTGACCTTTCTGTGGATTTCTAATTCTCAACAGATAGTATAGATTTATTCTGCCTTCCAAATAATGATGATGCCCTTAAAAACCAAGTCATATTCAGGTGCTTATTCCTATGAAACACACAATTCTTATTTATAGCATGACAGTTTCTTGATTGAATCTTCAAGAAGGAGAAAAAAGGGAATATAAAGTATGATACTTATGTATAGTTTATTTCATCCAGATTAACTGAAACTGTTTTCTATGTTCTAAACTTAAAGCTAAATACTGGCGTTTCTGTTCTCTATTAGTGACACAAGATATTGTCCCAAATTCTAAATAAAGACAAGAAGAGTTCTGTTTTTGTTGGTGTTGATAGTCGTGGTAGTGGGGTGTATGTGTGTGTGTGTGTGTGTGTGTGTGTGTGTGTGTGTGTGTACGCATGTATGAATATGTTAACACAAAGGTTCAGCAGATGATGGCAAAATAAACACACATTTTCATCTGTTTAGTATATTGACATTCACTGTCCTTTCATGGTGGAGGAAAATGAACTCATTTCCCATGATAGTGTAATAATTATATGAAATTCTCAATATTGATAGGATTTGGTTTTTTAGCATTTCCCTATATTATAAAAATCAAAGAAGACAAAAAAGGAAATACAGTTTTTAATTCTCTTTAGCCCTTTTAAAGACAGGTACTAAATTGTCCTCATCTACATCATTAGTTTTGAACTGTTAACCACATTTACAGTGCAGCAAGAGAACTATATATTTTACCAGAGTCTGGGGCACTCGGCTCATTCTGTTTTCTGTTCCATGTCAACATTGTATATTTTTTGTCTGTGTTTTTCACATTAATTCTGAATAGTTAAAGAAAAAGATTGCTTTATTTTTCAGCAAGAAAAATACAAATCAACATCACCATTACAACCAACACCAAACAGAGATTACATTCACTTTGCTGGTTGTCTCCTCCTCATTGAAGGATTATTTTCTCCTAGGTTGATAATGACTTGTCTTTGGAGAATGGTGAGAACACACCTCCTACAGACTCATCATTTTACTTTGCTACAAAATGCCAGAGTCTCTTCTGCCATGCTGCATTTTCTGAGAGAAGGGCTCACTTGAGCAATTCATCAGTGGCTGCATGACTTCAAAATGGTCCAAGAGGAACTAAATCAACACCACCAACTCATTTCATTTAGACCATTAAGCACATTAGGTGATGAGGATTTGCTCGGTTCTTCACTAGCTAGATTAAATCAACAAATTAAGAATGAAGCATGTCCTTGCTGGCTGTGAATTTCCTGAGCTGGTTCATCAGAGCTGTATCTGGGTCCTGCTCTGTCTGCTCTGTTTCTTTAAGCAAACATGGCAACCTCAAGAGCAGGCAGGGACATACTAATGGCAAGTGACACTGCTGAGTTCTGATTTACCTTATGGGCATCCCCAACTAGAAGCCACTAGGAACACATGTGGAACGTTTCTAAATGAAAATAATGTTTCATTTCAGAGGAAGCTTGAATGAACAAAATATTGCAGAGGTTTAGTTAGGGAGAGAAAAATTAGTTTTTCTGGTCTCTAGGATAAAGAGAGTACAAGAGCTGAAAAACAAGAGATGATTACTATAAATTAGAAAATAGTGGTATTTAAAAAGAATAAGTTTGCATTATATGTGAACACCACACCACACACACACACACACACACACATGCACACATGAATAATATTTCCCAGGATGGTTTTCTCTTTGATCATGGAACAGGGGGTCCCTTGACTTTAAGAAAAAAGTGTAAATGTAGGTGTGTGGAAAAATTGTATTTTTTAATAAATGAATTTTCCACAGTACACTGTTAAATAACAAGTGTCCTTAAAGTATTTATCTAGTATGTAAGGCAATGGTAAAGTGGCATGTGTCAGAACTCAGGCACTGATTTGTGATTTTTTTTTTTCTAAATGAAGCTGTACAAATCAAAATATGCACTCAGGAGATTAATTAATTATTCCAGTCCTGCTTTATGACAGAAGTATAATAAAAGTGTTGCAGTCCTTTTGTCACAAAACAATTCTAAGGAAGACAAAATTCAGTGAAATGGGTAAAGGCTGTACTTACTATGTGAGACAAAGCCCTCCATGAACCACCTGTGCAGACTTCCACCTGCGAGTGCATGTTTTATGAGTGCCCATCGGAGTTTTCAAATGTGGGTAGCAAAGATAAATCCCACTTGCTCTCTAACTTCAAGGAGTTCATATTTTGGGCAAAGACAAATGTTAAAAACAGTCATCCTGGCATGTTTTGATAAGTGGCAGAGCTGCTATGGGGTCTCAGAGGGTGCAAAGGCTGTCAGCCCTCTCCATTGCAGGCAGCTGAGATGGGGTCCTTGAGGTACTTCAGGGGGTTCCTCCCAGAGTGAGCATGCTCTACAGAACAGCTTGGTTTGCATTCATAGCAGTGGGCAATCATGGATAGCTTTTGAATTAGGACTGCTTGACCAGATCCCAGTGACACTGGAGAGAGTTGATTAGGGCAGGATCACTGCAGATCTGAGGAGCGGGAGGAAGTGGTGTGATACAGTGCAGCTGAGAGGAGGCCCAGGAGGAATTCAGAGTATCCTACTTGCAGCAGGGACTTTCAGATACATTTTTATTTGATTCCCACAGTGACTGTCTGAGATAGATGACATTCACATCATTCACAATGCCCAGTGTAAAGAGAGCCAGTTGTTCAAAAACAGAGAAGATATGCCATGGAGCTCTGCATGGTGACACCAGCCTGCAGCCCAGCATCTGGGGAGGCTGGGCCAGAAAAGATCCCATGTTTGAGCCAATCTTGGGGAACTTAGTGACTTAATTACATTCTGTCTCAAAATAATTCTTTAAAAAAATACAGTTGAGTAGGTGATGTATCTCAGTAGGAAGGCCCTGGGTTCAATCCTTGGTACAACCAAAAATAATTTTGCTTGCCTGTATCTGGTAATCTGAGCAACTGCTTTAAAAATAACAATACACAACATGATAACCATTGTTAATTTCCTATCACCTTGTTTTGAAATTCTATATCATTTTTATTGGTTTTTTCTCTCTTTAAAATAAAAAAAAAATTGTTTTTTTCATGGTGTACCCCTCAACTTCCTATTGAATTCTAACTTTTAAAAAATAAAATTTTAAATTACTAACATGAATCTTACTACTCATCTTTGTTTTGCTATTTGAGAGTTAATTGCATGTGTAAGAGCGTTTAACTTGTGCCCAGAATCACTGAGAGTACAGAGTTCAAATTTCACAGCCATGCCTGCACATGTATCTCATCTTTGCAGTGAAAACATTGTACGTGCTGTCTCAGTTGTTTTTGTTTCACCTTCTGTTATGCATATCTTCTACCTATGTTCCCTTACTATGAGTAAGAAGGATCTAACAGGAAATGGAACTGAGGTTGCTGTAACTTCCTTCTTGCTCCTGATTTTCAGCTTGGAAGGTTGGCTGGCATAGGGGAGAAACATGGATAGGAGAGGAGATGATGCCCGTCCTTGATCTTGCATTTTTTTATTGGCAGCAAGTTCTGGTTCTGAGGGATGTGCTTGCCTTCCCTATGCTTTCAGTCTGCCTCAGTTTCCACAACACACAGTGGCCCCACGGGCATTGCAAACCTTGTACGTGAAAGAAGCAGCAAGAAACACAGGACACATAGACAGCGCCCAGCCCCATGTCTTCCACTCAGGAGCCACTGCTCCGTCAGATTTCACTTGCAAAACACAAGCTCAAAGACAGACTGAAGAATTTCCAGAGGGCAACAGTACAATGTAAACCCAACTGGAGGACCCTTTCTGGGTAGAAAATAATTAAGAGAAAATACGAGGGATAAAGGGGGATTCTTTAAACTGATAAATTCTGATAGACCGACCAAGAGAGAATCTTTGTCAACGGGCACTTACTTATTTAGTACATATGGGTACATGTGCATGACACATCTGAATTCTTTTTATTTCTAATCCCCCTCCTCCATCTCTTACCTGTCTTTTATTTTACTCTTTAATTTATGGAAGCTCTGCATTTCTCATGCAAGAGAAACCATGCAATATTTGTTTGTGTGTGTGATTTCTTTCACTTAACATTATGAACTCAAAGTGCATCCATGTTCCTGTGAATGACTCAGATTTATCCTTTTTAAATAAAAATTACGTTCAACTCAGCAATTCCCCTTCAAGGTCTCTTCCAGAAAGTGTTACAGACATCATATTACAGTGACACACGCATACCTATGTCTGTAGCAGTGCAATTCATAACAGCTAAATCTTGGAAGTGGCCTGTATGTCCATCAAAAGATGAATGGATAAAGAAAATATGGTATTTGTGGTACTGACACACAATGGAGCACTACTGTGTGGTGAGAAGTTGTTATCTTTCAGGAGCAGAGCTCTTTATGCCGCTGGGCAAGAGTGAACAAAAAACTCCTACCAAGGAAGTAGAGGGAGTGATTTTCAAACAACATTTGCAGAAGTGAATGGACAAATGGATATAAAGGATCTCAGCAATAATTTCTTGGAAGATGCGCTTTAAATTCCTGAAGAACATGAGTACACACTTCAACTCATGGTTTCTAAAATGATTTTTATGCCTGTGACTGTTAGACCATTTATTTAGTGAGACCTCACACTCAAATCCTTATTCTTTCCTAAAAAGAGAACTTTGGGGTAGGCGCAGCTGTCTCCTTGTCTCCACAATAAATTTGGAAAGCAACAGACAAAAGTTACCTCCGCAACCAAGGAGACCAGTTTCCAGGAGTCTGAGAGTGAGCTGAGGCCTGTGCAGCAGACGGGCTCTGCTATCCCCCAACCCCTGCACATTAACAGGAAGAGCAGCAATGTATCTGCCAGGTGAAAGCCTAGCTTTCATGAATATGCTTCCAGAGAGCCAATGCATTGTATTTTGTGAGCTTGCCTGGACTCACAGTGCATGCATTAAGATGTACCTTAAGCCGAAACATCAGTTTACATGTTCCTGAAAACATACGGCAGCGGAAATGAGTACTGGGTCTTGATGAGCAGGAAAGCTGAGCTATAAAGAGTGAGTTTTCCTTCAGTGACAGCACAATTCCTTGCATCTGACTGACAGTGGAGACTGTGATTGTTGTATCATGTTGCGGGCATAACTCTTCATTCACAGAACAAAGCAGAAATGAGCCAGGGCAGAGCCCTCTGAGCTTGGGCTGATAAGAAGGATGAACAAAAGGAAAGCCATGAATGAGTAGTGCCTGGCTTTCTTCTTTCTCCCTCTCCCATCTCCATTCTTTCTCTTTCTCCTCCCCACTACTCCCAATCTTCATTGTACTCTAGTTCAATTATTATAGGAGAAAATTTGAGTAATGTCTTGTATGTAGAAAAATCACTTCAAGGAAAAGTAAATGAAGCATTGCCGAATCACACTCTGTTATTTTTTCTTTTTGCCTTTTATGTGAAATTAGCTGTAGAATTGTATGAAGATGCAAAATAAACTACACAGGAAAATCACTTCTAAATTCACCCAGTTCCTGTCAGTGGTAATGTCTTACATAAGCAGTACAGTATTATAATCTAGAAATTGATGTTGGTACAATCCACAAAATTCCCCACTTCTACTTGCCCTCGTGTGTGTGTGTGTGTGTGTGTGTGTGTGTGTGTGTGTGTGTGTGTTGTCACTGCTATGCACATTTATAACTTAAGTATCTTCGGGTAACCACCACTGCAGTCAAGAGTCAGAATCTTTCCAGCAAGTGAAATCTCCCTCGACCTCCCTCCTCTTAGGTATGCCCTCCCTCTCCTATCCCGAAACCCGGCAGCCACTACTCTGCTCTCCACTTCTTTAACTCTATATTTCAAAATGATTAGCTTTTTCACTAAGCATAATCTCTTTGAAAGTTGTTGTCTATTGCATACATCAATAAGCCTTTCCTTTCTCCTACTAAATATGTTTCCATATATGGATGGATCAGTTCACTAAAACACTCATTTGTTAAGGATATTTGGTTATTTCTAGCCTTGGGGATTTGTACATAGACCTGCTATGAGAATTTCTTCATTCATTAAACTTTTTAACAGACCTGTCAGGGAGTTTCAGATGGCTCTCATGGTCAGAGGACTATGATTATTCTTCAGCAAGTAAAGACCTGTAAAACCATCAGAGTTGTTACACATGACTATTGTATCGTTTATGCTCTAGAAAGGCATTAAAATTGAAATTTGTTGTTACAAGTCATGGGTCGGAATCTAAAATAAAAGAAAAACCACTTTCATTCTTGTGAAATAGGCAATGTTTTTGCATGTATTTCTATTAAATTTCTTAGGGGTTAGCCTCATTTTTATAAAATCACATCTATTTCATTCAAATACAATGTCTAGGGTTTGACATATCTGTAATAAACAACACATATGGGAAGCAAGAGAAAGTGAAAGAAGAGATGTGAGCAAATCAGTGTTTCTCAGAGGGAGAGTGGAGTGCACCCAGACACATTCACACACACACGGACACCCCACAGACGGGTACGTACAGTAGCATGTATACTCACACCAGAAGATCCAGGAAAATGCAAGTCTCGTCCATCCCTCTGCCTAGTGATTGTCCCTGAAGTTAAGAATCTATCCTAATGAAGATTATTTACCAGGATGATTTGGGGAACAAAAACATTTTCGGCAAAAGATGCAAAAAACTGAAATTCAGAACATCTCCAAACCCTGAGCAAACTCATGTACTACTCTTCTCCCACCAAATATCAGATATAAATGATCCAGCTACAAACTGCAGTGAGCTCTCTCTATACTCTCAAGATCATAGACTGAAAAGTTCAAGTTAATCAACATCTAAACCTAAACTGTCAGTGTAACCATGTGTAATACTGCTGAAGTATCAATGTAAAAACATGTAATACTATTGCATTAGCTCATGAGCTACACAGACTATTTAATTTAATGTTGTGGAAAGTACTTCAAAATAAGATCCACTGGTCAATTGATGAATAATAACCTGGGCCGTCTAGAACTGCAGCTTACCATATTCCAATATTTTGAGTCCCCATCAGCAAAGATATTAGAGCACTGTATTTTCTAACCTAGTTAGAAATATTGCTTCTACTGTGGTAAATTTCTTGTAGTTTACTGTAATCATTTTAAAAATAATTCTTAGCCCATGCATGAGAAGTTTCCCAGGAAACAATGGAAAAAGGTACAGCATAAGAAATTTCTACTTTATAATACTCCATTTGTTGCTGCTTCGGATACTGAATTGCATACATAATATGTCCCGTAATATATCTGCAGTCAACTGCAAAACTATAAAAAGAATTCAAAGAAGAGCACCTTGAATGTATTTCTTTCCCAGGTCAGAGCCTGGCTTTTGTGTAGATGGCACATTGAGGAGATTGAGCCTTGGGGTAGCCCTTTGTGTTTATTAGGAATTGGGTATTTATTTTGAAGAAATTAAAACACAACGTAGTGCATGTTCCTCCTCCCTCGTGTAGCTCTAGCTGGCTCATTGCCAAACGTGACGGTGCCGGGGTGTTCTGATAAACAGGAAAGCCATGTGCGTCCAGGCTGTCGTGAGGGAGCTGTGGAGCTGTATCAATTGCTGGGATAATTTGTCAGTTGCTGGAGCCAACAAAATTAGCTTAAGAATATGGATTTCCTCTGCCTCCAACTAAAAAGGAATTAATAATAGCAATTTGGGTCTGATTTATTCTCTCCTGTGGTTTTGAAAAGAGCAAATGGTCTTTCCCATTTTCATTATGGCAAGAATGATGGCAATTGCCAGAAGAGGCATCCTGTGCGGCGCTGATTGGAAAACTTAGGGTTGAGAAGCAAATCATCCTTCTCTGTGAATCGCAGACTGCCTTTTCTCTTCTCCATTTTAGTGGGGGAGAAAAGATAGACAATATAAATTCTGAAGAGCCTGTGACGTGTGTGATAGCCTTTGTTGGTGCCAAATGTAGACCAGTTGGAGTCATGTGATCGACAAGCTGAACTTCCTTCAGTTCTGTGAATGGGCTATTCTTTTGCTGGCCTCTGTTCTTCTGCTTTCCATAGCAATGGCTTTCTTTTGGTTTCTTCTTGCTTGGGGGGTGAGCAGGTAGTACTTTCTGTATTCCTGACACTGTTCTGCGGTTTTCACAAGCTTTACGTACTTAACTTTCGTAAGATCTTTATGGGAAAAATACCAACAGTATACTAATTTTCAAATAAGGAAACTGAGTCTTTAAGACAGGAAGTGACTTGCTGGAAGTTGCATAGCCCTGTGTGCAGAAGTGCCTTGATTTCATCTCTTCGTGCAGCACTTCTATGCACTCGTCTATGATGCGCCCAGCCCGTCACACAGCTATGTTAGTCAGGTTCCCATTGCTATTACAAAGAACTGAGATAGTTAACAATAAGAAGAAAAAGTTTATCTGGGCCCACAGTTCTGGAGGTTCCGGAACATGATCAGCTGGGCTCTTGCTCTGGTCCTGTGTGGAAAAAGTACAAAATGATGGGAACATGTAGTGGAGCTGAACCTTGCACCTAATGAGTCAGGGAATGAAAGAAAGGGCCCACAGTCCTACAATCCCCACAGGGGGCCCAGAGGACCTGTGGCCCTTCCATCTCCTTCCAACAGAGCCACCCTGAGAGCCACGCCTTTTACCCATAGGCCTCCAGAGGACGCGCGGTGTCCGAACTGTAGCAAAAGTCACGGAGCACTGACCGTGTCTCTCTTCTGCCTTTCACAGCTACAGTGAGTGCACACCAAGAGTACAGGGGGACTTTACTGTCCGCTTTGCCCAGCACTTCTTGTGACTGGCAGCCTGGATGCCACCACGGCTGTGTGTTTTACTACTATCTTCTCCACGTCTGCTGTGCCGTGTTAACCCTCCACAGGGGTCTGCAGTGCACTCCGAGATGTGTGTGAGGTAATCAACAAACACACCATCCCCAAATTTTTAAAAATATAACAGTAGAAGACACATGGTGGCTAATTTCCCTCCACGTACTGGCCCTTACTTTAAACAGATTTATCCCATCATTCTTGTCACTTTCTGAAGCAGTTCTGGAAGTCCTCCTTCTTGCGTGTCTTTCTATGGTGTGATAAAATTAAAAAAAAAACCGCAGGGATTGCTGCTGCCCAGTGCCTTTTGGTGGAAAGGCAGTTTTGTGAAGACATCAGCACATTCTCATTTACCTTACTCACTGCGTGTGGCACCATGCGAATCCTGGGTCTTCCTCAAAGTCAGAATGACCACGAACTGTAAATGTTTTTAATTAAGTGTGAAGATATTGAGGCAGCCAGGGAGCAACTAAAGACACTTTTTAATGTAAACATCAACTGTATTTTTCATTCATATCTCAGACTATAGTTTACAGTAAGCCATAATTGGTCAACTTGTAATTATTGACAATGATAATTCATAACAATGTCACCTGTGATGAATCTTAATCTAAAAATCACTTACACAGCTCTGTACTTCCTCAGTCTGTACCAGGCCCCCTGCTACTTGGCCTAAAATCACCTAAAATAAAGGAGTGTTCAGTCCTCCCGCATCACCACCACAGAGTGCAGGTGTGGACCACAGCTTTCTAGGTTAAAGCCATCAGAACTGGACTCCAGACCAGGGAGTCCTGCCCGATTCTGCACACTCGGGGCCAATACACGCATGATCTCCTAGCAGTTTTGAGGTTCCATTGTTGTTCATGGTAGTATTGTAAAAGTGTTTATAATGGCTGTAAAATTATATTTTTGATGGAAATACTTAAATCAAAAAGAAGATACATGGTCTAAGAAAGAAATGGGCATGGCATTTATACTGCAGAGATAAAATTCTATGTCCACTTGTAAATATTTCACAGGCAGTTAAAGAAGCCACAGGCACTAGGATAAAGGGAAGCCAGTTCCACAAAATGTTCTGAGGGAAACAGGGTTTTCACCAGTGCAAGTTACCGAGTGCTGGACACACTGCCCTTATAAAAGAAGCTGCAGTGGCCTAAAGCAAAGTTCTGCAGGGACCACTTTTCATCATTTTTACCACACACCTTACATTTCCACAGCATCTGAAAATTTTGACTAAGGTCATGTTATTTCAAAGCAATTGCCTATTCATGTGAGGCGCTCACGCAAACCTAGCTACTAAAAATGATGTTAGAATACAAGGTCAGGTCCTGTGAATATCATCAGTATAGAATCTTTGCCACTTTAGGCAAAAATCAAATATTCGTTTGAAGCAATTTATTTTACAACAGTTTCCCTGGCTTGTATTTTAGGTACATTGCTTAACTTGAAAGTGGACTAACAGAAAACTCATAGTCCTGTCTCTTTATTTCATTTTGAAAGATATTGGGAGCAATAACGCTCCACATGTTTGAGACTGATGCTGTGGGCATCCAAAAGTTGAAAATAAGAAAATGTATTTGAGCAGGTTCATAAGAGAAAGAGTAACAGTAGTAATGATTTGCTTTCTGTCTTTTCCTGACATTAAGGAAACCTTCTGAACTTTCATATAGATATATATATAGATATATATTTTTTATTAGAAATGGCCCAGGGGTGTGTAAGCAGACTGTCACACTGGAAATGGCAGGCTGACGGTCACTTCTGTAGGCACTGAGAGGCAATTCTTTGGTTTAAACTAGCTCGCCCTGCCCTACTTCATGCCCTTGAAACTTGAAAGTTATTAGTTGCTTACTAGAAATGTTCAAACTATTTCAAACCCGAAACACTGTGAAAGTGATTTTGTCATTTTTCTCACATGTGAAGTGCAGGGGAAAAAGGAATTATATCTCTAATCATTATTTTCCCTATGCCTTGTACTTACACTTTGCAGAATTTTTGGCATCATTCAAGTTACAGTTATTAGAGTGACTCCTATGATGGTAAGAATATTCTGGAGACTGGAATTCATGGAGTTTTATGAGCATTTAACTAAACACTCTTCAAAATTCTAGAACCATGGGTTATTCTGAAATAACAAAAATTTTTTTAATTAATGGTAACATTTTTAGAATGACTAAAGTTCATTCTCTCAGTTTTTATGAAATCATTAAAATCAAAGGAAGTTTTCTCGTTACTGTTTTCTCAAACTCATTTCTCCTTCACCCAGCCCATGACCATCATTAATGTGGTATCTTTTCAGGCCACATATTTATATGCAGATAATATGTGTGTACATTTGTATACAGTATTGTATAGTCAGTGTTTGTAAAACCCATGGAATTGAGATCTTGCAGTAAAATCCTTTGTGCAATTCAAATTATTTTTCTCCATATCTAAGTTTTGAGAACTCTATATGTTTTGACATCTGCCTAATTTATTTTAATTGCCAAGTGGCATTCACATTTACAAGACCAGGACTCACCTAATGATTGTCCAAATGTTTGCCTAATTTCCTCTCCTACCTACAATATGTGACAGTCATTTTCCCATCTCTTCACTAGACGAGTACTGTCAGGCTTTCATGTGGGTTGGCGATCTGAGGGGTGTAGAGTTACCTTGTATTTAATGTTTATTCTTCTAAGCCTTTAATCCGTTCAGTGACCATACATTCTATTATACATGATCTGTGTACAATTGCTGACCTCCCTTTTATTGATTTTTTTTAAATCTCTATCATTGATTTGTAGAAACTACATACATGTTCTGGAAATGAATGTCTTATGAATTATATCCATTTACCAATGAGTAATGTCTTCTCTCAAATGTGTTTTTTGCCTTCAATTTCATTTATATTTTTAGTTTTAGTCGTATAAGAGTGTATTTGACATGCATCTAAATGTGTGACTAGGAAATTCATAATGTGGAAGCCCAAGGTCATAATCCTGGTCCCACAACTTGCCTGCAATGTGATCTCCAGCATCTTCCTTACCATCTCTTCACCTCAGTTTCAACTTCTATAAAATGGGAAACATCACATTTCTCCAAAGTTTTGTCATGGTGGGCCATAGGTGTAACTCAAAAGTAGGGTTAATGTTTAGCTTCCAGGAGATGTAAGACAGAGGGTGAGGCAGAAGGACGGGAAGGAGAGAGTGAAAAATAAAGGAAAAAAAGAAGGAAAAGAAGGAAGGGAGGAAGGAAGGGAGGAAGGAAGGAAGGAAGGAAGGAAGGAAGGAAGGAAGGAAGGAA